>NC_092799.1:42935489-43149197 GCF_918797505.1 Bemisia tabaci
TGTAAACTCCCAAAAAACCAATCTAAAAATCTTGACTGTCGCATCTTGTGATCGCATCGTTTGCATCGCCAGAGCATCGCCGCTCCCCGCCCCGTAGACAGTACATCTAGTAGCATGAGCCATGTAGTCCCTCCCAGCGCTTATCCCATCCCCATTCCTCAATCTCTCAACCTCCACCCTCGATTTAAGACTATATTCAGTGTAATGAACAATTCGTATGATGACACAACAGAATTTAACTCGATGATGTGAAATACCCCACGTTACTACGCATTGGAGTTTTGAGACGAATTTGATCAATTATTATACTGCCGTGCTAAGGAAAAACGCCGTATGAACATTCGAGAGTTGCCAAATTTTCTCCGATAAAATGTTTATTTTTGAGGAAAGTTTTGAATCTTTTTCCGAGAAATTTTCAAGAACTTTGAGTAAAATTGAGAACAGAATTAGCTGAAAGATTGGAAGGACAATATTTACAAATATCTCCGGAAATTCGTGACCCTCCAACGGTAGTTTGGCAACGCCTGAAGGTTTATATGACGTTTTTCCTTAGCACGGCAGTATAATAAAGAAAACAGTTTCCTGGGCAATCTCTAACATTCTCATTGCGGTAAAAACTTACTTATTTCGCTAAGGTAAGTCGTTAGTTGTATTAACGGAAGTTTTTTCGTCGTAGTGATATTTTTTATTCGTGAAAACCAAAAAAATTGCACTACGAAAAGAAAATTTCCGTTGATACGACCAAAATTTTTCCCCGGTTGGTTGATCGATGTTTTAACGCAACCAGTCTTTTCTTTATCGCAACGAGAAACTGTTCAGGAAACGGTTTTTCAGTAAAGTGAACGAACATCGACATATCTTGAAAGTTCTGCTGAGATATCGATGATGAGTCGAACTCATAGCGAAAAGCGGAAATACACTCTGCTGGAACGTCTACCGCTGTTTTCCCCCGAAAAATCACTTTTGAAACCCCTTTTTGAAGCCGAAAGTAATTGACGTAATAGATCGCAATCCAAGCGAAATGGGAATTTCCACGTTCTGATGATTTAGGCTGCTAGGGTGATCTGAGAGATTGTTCAGGAGAAGACAATAAAATGAGTCCGTAGTCGGGTTTCCCCGCTTTTTTGGCGATAATATTATTTTAATCACGACATCTCGATGTTTGTTCACCTCCACTACAGGATCTTCCGATATATTCATCCCCATCTCCTTTCACCCAGACTTGCATCCCCCCCAAAATCTAGACTCCGCGCCCAGCTGCCATTTCATCAGCTATCAGTGTTTGGAATGACTCGATTTGCCTTATTTTTTTATTAGATGAAGGAATTCTTCCATCTGCATATATTTTTCCCTATTGTCGTAAATTATTTTTCTACATCACCAATTTCTATACTGACAAACTATTTAATCGTGCAATTAATAATCAATAATTATCTAAATCATGCTTCAGTAACTCGTTAAAATGTCGGGTGTTCATCGCGCTTCAGGTATCGTTATTTATTTTTAAGGTCTGGTGTTTCTCCCCCAGATTCACAATTTTTAATCTGAAAATTTGAAGGTTAGTACCGCGTTTTTATCGCACAAAAATGACTATTGCTCAGAATGAGGCTCTCGCTGTGTGTGTAGCTCCAATCAAAATTAATGTATCAAGGATAGGAATTTTTATGCAGTACCCTTCGTCGCTAGGTCGATTTTGTCTTCGTATAGGTTCCTCGCCAATGGTGTAACAAACTTTCTTCTTCTTTTGTTTATTCATGTGTGTAATTTGATTTTTTTCTTGACGAGGATTGATGGATTAGCTCTCTGTATGTCGTCCTGATTTTGAGGGAGACTCGATGTTATCATATGTGCAGATTTTGGTTGACTTGTGGTTTTAATTCACGTAAATCTCACCCAATGTACGCATAGATGTAAAATTAATTGATTGAAATCAATACTTTCATTAATTTAAAATCAATCAATTTTCAATAGACTTTTTGTTTTAAGTAAGGGTTGTGTTTTCTCTCGTAGAAATGAATTTCATTCACTCATGAGGACATAGTGGGTATTCTGATATAGCCTCAAAATCGAAAAGGATTTCTAGCTGTACTATCTTACATCAAATTCTGATATTTTTTCTTTTCTGTCCAATTTTTTCCCTTTACTTTCCACATTAATAGCTCTCTTATTTCTTTCTATATCACCTATTTTTTTTATTATAGTTTATTTTTTACTCACAGGTAAATCCATCTTGGTCCATATCCTAACCTTAAAAAGTACCACTAATCTACTTAATTGAGTCTACTCTTTATTCCTTTTCTTGAGTCATACTCTTGTTGTAAAGAATCGTTAGTAATCAATATTCTTTAGCCAAAGCGTAAAGCAGTTATGATTTTTACTTTCTTTTCCAACGTTTTAAGTTACCTTTTTATTTTTATCTATTTTATCAATTTCTTCTCGTACGGCTTGATTTTGCTACCATCAATCAAACTCCTTAATGTTACATTTTGTTTAAATAGTGGAAACAAAGATATTCACTTTACTAGATTATGTTTTTACATATAAATATGTATGTATTTTGTTCGGAGGGGCGTTCATAAATTATCCGGAGTGACCGTTGTCTTTTCTCGCGTCAACATTCTTTCGGTATCGAAATAAGTTACAACGCGTTCTTCAACTCTTAAATCCATTATAATCAGAGATTATCTATAGAAATTGTGTGATATTTGTAATTTTGTATCGTTGTTGAATACTTACATATAAATCGGTTCGTACAAAGAGTAATCAGGAAATTATTTCTACGGGGCCTTAAAAGTTAATTATAAATTTTTTTTTCGTAATTATGAAATTATGATTCCTTACAAAAATGAAATGATGAAGTATAAATGAGGTGCAAATGAAAAAGTATGTCATCTTTGATTCGTACCATCAGGTGCTCTCCCAATATCTTGCGGAGGAGTTGATTTCAGAATTTTTCTCAGGTGCATATTCTCCCACACGGAGTACTTCTTGAGATTCATTACTCTACACACTGTGGTGACACGTGTACTTTAGTGTTCTTTAAACCTGTTATTTGTCAAGAATATACCTCAAGGTTTCATAGCTTGCGTCTGAAAGCTAATCCTCATTGCGTCCTCCGGTTAATTTTCATACGCCACCGAACCCATGTAATTATTGTACGTAAGCAACCCAAAATGTTGTACATAATTGTCAGGTTTTTTTGTGCCTTAAATTGTCATAAAATACTCCAATTCCTCGTTTCCCGTGCAACGACTACCACTAACCAAGCGTTAAAACTAACAAACGAATGCTTGTTCAAAAAGCACTGCGCTGGTCTTCTGAAGTTCGGACATCAGCAGTGCATCCACGTTCTCAACGACCAAACCACCTTCTAGTCGAATGTTGTGGCGCCGGTTTGTTACGAAGCTGGCTATACGTTTTCCGGTGAAAAATTGGAGCATCTGTAGCATAGACTTTTTTCAGTTTTTATAATATGGCAAGAGAGCAGGACCCTCTATACGTAGTTTTTAGAGCTTAATGCTAAAATCTAAAAATTCTTCGGTCGGCAGAAAATTGTCCTTATATTTATTTTTGTTCTTTCTGAATTCATCCGGTAATATTCAGGAATTAATTTGTGTTCTGGTAACAAATATTGCTTCTTGAAAGTTTTAAGTCACAAGTTGTACGTTTCTCTGCAGAAGAGAACAAAGAGGTAATCAGTCAATTTGAGTGATTAATCGGTCGTGGTAGGCTTTCATTGAAAAGATCATCATTTGAAAAAATTATTTTTTATTTTTCAAGCGAAAAAGAATTAAGGAATTACTGATCCCTTTTAGCTTTGAACATTGCGTCAAAGTCGTTAAATAATTTCATAGATTTTTCATTGAAATTGGTTTCTAATCTGTTTTCTCCTCAATCATCAACTATTTAAGACCAAAAAATAGGAACTTTTCCAGTTCTCTTAACAGTCTGCAAAGAATAAGCCCGTTTGAAGCGTTTGGTTGTCAGCTACATTTTTAGTAGTACTATTTTATTGAAATTCTAATCGAAATTGAAATTTTTCTAATTGAATTTTTCTAATTTTTCTAATTCTAATTGAAATTTTTATCGAAATTCATGGTCTCTATTCCCACTGTCTGTCTTTAACCGTCATCGCTCTTTTCTACATTTCGCCCCTCCATTTGCCATTTTATTAATCGTGTACATTTAAAGGTCTAAAGTTATGCACGTTCGTATACGTTCACCTTTTCTCATTTTTCATCCCAAATGATAATGTTGAAACAAGGGGCATATCAATATTTTTCCTAACGGTATGCGTCTCTTTACCTTCTTCATACCGTGGAAAAAACGAAAATAATTAAGTAATTAATAATTAGAAGAAAAAAAACACCACCCATACCCCCTTAATTTTCCACATTAGATATTTTTTCTACTTCAAGAATGTGTTCTGAAAACGTCGAGGTTGATCCATCTTCTTTTCAAATCACAACGGGCGAAGGAATTATGAAGCTCCGCGATGGATGTTTGTGTTATCTCTTTTTTCGCCAACCTTTAAACGATCAAATAAGTTTCCAAATTCGCATGGAATTGATGTTACATAACTTCTTAGAGCATGATTAGCAGCCATAAGATAATCTTATCTGATTATGTTGTTTTGCTTCGAAAGAAAAGTACCACCATCATACCCATTAAACTACTACTTGATGGAGCCAGGTCGATAACGTAACAGAAACGCACCAAGAGGTTTAAGGTATATATCTCCGCATAAAGCTCAATGATACGGACTAAAAACCACTATTTTCACGTTCAACGTTCAAAATGTGCGACTCGCACTGAAAATCCCATCGATCAATTTTATCCAAAAAACCAATTTCTGATCTTCCGTTAAACTTGAAGATTTTATGGACGATCCCTTCGAATCTTCAAGCACACATTCCACTCAAAACCTATTCCTGTGGGTGTGCAATACAAAGAAATAATATACTAAAATCTTTCCGGGGTGTTCTTTGGTGGTATTTTCTTCAAAAAGGTATATCGTCTAATGGACTGCTTTAAATATTATTATAGTGTTTTCGAATGTTTACATATCTTGTAGCATTGTCTCCCTAGTTTTCTTTGTGTATGCGCCCTTTGAATTTGGATAAGGTCATGGTTGTTCTTATCAATATGCTTATCTAAATTTGTTTTTTCCTCGTTTTTTTTTTTCTTTTTCATTTTGCTATTTAGATTCGTACTTAGTCTACTTAGAGAAGAGTCCAAAAAGTGTTTGTATTTTTTTACTTTTACACTGAATTTTTTAAAATCATCAATCAGATTTTCTACAGTCATCGACTTTATCCTTGCGTTTTTGGATTTCTAGATTTCAGAATTCTATTAATTAAAGCTCATTAAACTGACCTATTTATCCGGTCATTCCAGTCCTCTTTGCGTAAAATATTTCTATACTCTCAGATTCTATCAATCTGTAGTGCCTTGTTTCTTATAGTGCCTACAAGTAACACGTTATTTCACTAATAATTTTGGAGATGGCGGAGGTGAAAATCTTAGTGTTTCTTTGCGTTTCTTTTCAAAGATTTTGTATGTATCCCAAAGCTGAGTTCTTTGTTGAATTGTTTGCGTAAGTTCCTTTACAAGTAGATGCGTTTTTGCAAGTTGGCAACTCTGTTCTTCCGCCACTTAAATGCAGTGAAAATATCGATTTTAATCGATTGTTTTACATTCATTTAGATGAAAGAAAAACAGTTCTGCCAACTTTCAAGAATCGCCTCTGTTCACAAGGTAAGATTCCCTAGACGATTGAATGTTGCCAAAAATACAAAATGCTGTGACCAAAGATATGACGAGGTGCTTTTTTTTCATATGGCATCACCTTCAAGCCAACTAAAAATTTAGGATCGTAAAGGGTCAATCCACCTCTCCTTTTCTTATTTTCTTTTTTAAAATTAAATCTAATGGTAGTGCTTTGCTTCGTGCGTGTCTCTAGAAAACTGACTAGGAAACACACTCTACAGCGTATCCTTTGTTCATTGGAACCTAAAATTGGAGATATTTATCGAAGTTTCACAATATATAGCTCTGAAGTTTCTGTACCATCAAGACATCTAGTTAATGCAACTGGGCTAGAGAAATGAAAAAAAAGAGAAGAAAAAGAAAAAAAAATTGGTCCATTAGTTTCCAAAATCGCATTTTGTTAGAGACTCGAAATCTTTATTTTTACTCAAAGAAGAAATTCTGGTCATGATCCCTTTTCTCCTGAGCCATTGAATCTTTATTTTCTATTGATAGTAAAAAAGAGTCAGTGAAAGTATAATCGGTTACGAAAATGGGCCAATTATAAGTAAAGATTATGTTCTCCAATAAAATAATGGCACTCGTTGAAAAGCTCAAGATCTACCCATTAGAAACATCATAATTGCATTTTATTTATCATCTCATTCATTGCTCGTCATTAAAAGGTGAAAGTAATCATACTGAGAGTGAAAACTCATTTCTTGCGCAATCTGAATACCTCAATTCATTTTTTGTTCAGTTTTTACAATGAGTTTCGATATTCATATTATAATCTTAATTATAATGACCATCGATTTCTGTAAGAATCTATACAAATGCTCTAAGAATTATACCCCCTTTTCTCTCATTTATAGTGCCTGCTCTCCTAATCTTCTCAATGATCAGCTTTATTTGTTTTTTCTCGCCTCAGTCATTTTGTTTTTATATCTGTTCCAATTAACCTCCTTTCTTTTCTTTTCCTTTATTTTAGTTTGGAGGGTTATAATTTCTTCATTAACAAAATAAGGGTAATCTTATTTCCTTTTATGTTTTTTTTTTTTTAAATTGTTGTACAAATATACTGGAGACAATCAAACCTGGTATTCATCTTGCCAGCTCAAACTGGCAGTATGTATACTATACATGGAACCTTACCCAACCAAATGAAACGGTTTTACCACTTTGTATTTGTATTTATTTTCCTCTCCCATTTTCTTGTAAATTTGTAATTTTATACTTTGAATGTTTCCTAATCTGATTCAAGCTGTTTGTACAATAAATGTGAATTAATTATTTGTATTATTATTTGATTTTGGTTTTAATTTTCTTCAGTCGGACTCTCCCATATTTTTTCCTGCATTCTTTTCCTGTTCAATTTTTGTTTCGTTATACATTCTATTCAAATTACTTTCATCATATTGAATGAAGTATGGGCATCTTTCTTGTAATCTCTGTTTTTTAGGAACGTGAAATATCGATTAATTTATCTAGCATGTGTAGAATTTACATCTCAAAGCTTAAAATTTGATCAAATGCCAGAAAAAGTAATTGAAAATTGATCGCTTTTTTCATGAGTATTGATTTCTTAAATTTCATCTGTAATTTATTTCAACGAAATCACAGTATTTTAAGGTATTGAAACTAAACTCAAAATGAACGTTTGATACGACAACATTTACTAAGTCGAATTTCCTGATGCCACGAGAGAAATGGAGGCAACGGGTATGGTCACACTGACTACGTTGCAGTTTCCTTACATGGACGTAATAAATGATGCTATTCGGCAATAAAGTGAAACTTTCCCGCAAACATTGTGCGCGGGTTTGAGGGTTTTTGACCTCTGGCATTTTACTTTTTCACAGCTTCGTTGGATACGATCAACAAAGCCTGTGGTAAAGCTACAAATCCACCTTAAGCGGATTAGATAAAGGGTTGACTTGGCTCTCTTTTCTTTCTTTCTCCGCCTCACTTTACGATCCCTCTCAGCCAGGTTATATAAATAGACGTTAAGTTCGCTCTTGCTCAGTATTTCATCCCTACAGCAATTTATTGATGAAATCACACTTAGACGAGCCCCTTTCAAAGCACTCTCCAACATTAAACATTGCAAACCGCAATACGTCATGATATAGAAAATGGTCGTAATGTGGACTGATGTAAGTTTTGGTAGTGCAGCCTACATGAGTATCCACAAGCGTAAGCCCAGTCAATTTTCAAAAGGATCTTGAAAGTTGTAATTTATCGATACATAGGTGTGGAGGCAAAATAATCATTCATAAATTACGCCTAGAGGGAGGTTTTACATGAGCGTGAAGTAATTTTTTGGGGCGGGGTTGGAGCTATATGGGCCTGGGCTAAATGGACTGCATTTTGCAATTTGGACCTATAAATTCTGGCTCATCTGAATAAACACTTATATGCATAGGGAAACTAATGGCACATACGTTGTTTTTAAACCGGGCCGGAACTTATAGTTCCTAATTGCAAAATGTAGTCTAAATATACGTACGGCTTGATATTTGGACGGCTCAGTAAGAGATCTACGGCTATAACCCATCTCTCCAAATTTTGATAGCTGAGGTTAACGGACACTTTTGTACAATTTCCGAGTAGTGCTTTAGCATCAAATAGTAGTTTTATATATTATCAAATATTTTTATACCAACCATTTTTATCCTAAGAGGTGATCCTACCCAGCGTGAAACTTTTCTTCCGCATAAGAAGTGCTTTTTTGCCCCGAATCTTGCGATAAAAACTCGAAGATGGCCACTCGGATTATCAAAACTTGATTTTTGCGTGCGAAAATTGCCATTATGTGGTATCAAGGTTCTTTTCCATCTTTTAAAAGTTGCATGTCAAGTATAATACTTCGAGAACTGTTCAGAATCAAACACAAAAATAGAAATTTCGACCAGATTACATTTTTCAATTAGGAACTACTATTTCTGCCTCACCTATAAAAGCACTAATCTGCGCGGGGAAACGAATGGCACATACGTTGTTCCTAAAATGAGCCAAAAATAGTAGTTCCCTGCTGCGAAATGTAGTCCAATTTCTCATCACATAGGACATGATGGGCACATAGAATAAATGAATAGAGGACCACAGGAATTAAATTAGGCTTCATGTAAAACTTTGGAAATAGAACCTATGAGATCTTTATCTGCAAAGCCCAGGTTTCCGAAGCACCGAACTTCATTCGTTAATAAGGTTTATTCATCCAGATCATTCTGTGAGAAAAAAGACATAGGAACTATTGCTATGCCGTATTTATCTCCCGGAGGCAAGGTATCCTGGTATATTTTTTATTTAGATCGAACCAGCACTATGATTACCGAATCAGTGTGCCCTTACGGAGTGATAAGAACGCATGTTCAAGTTCTGACTGCCGCAGGTGAAACAGCAATCTGTGCCAAGTTCGTTGCTGACCGTTTTCAAGGTTTCAATATCGCTGCCCACGAGATGGGTTCACTGAGGCATACAAGAAGGGGAATATCGCCTACTTCTCCTTTTCATAAAAAAAATTTGGCAAATGGGTTGGAAAGCGTCAATTTGTGAGTACAACCCTCCCTCTCCACCGCCTTTGCAGGAAGCTAAAATGTTCCAACCCCAATTTAGAAGTGAGAAATCAGCGTTTTACGTTCGGAAGATTACGCCTTCTTGAAACTTTGTTTGGCGGTTTGAGTGGTGATACATGGGTAAAGTTGACCGAAATATTGTGCTCATTATGGTGGAACTTAGATTTGCCATGAAGAACATTGAAGAACCAAGAAACTCACCATCAACCAAAAGATGGCGTTAGTTTGTTCTATCCCTTTTCCACATTAACCGATACTCAGTCGTATTTTTCTTCTGAGAGTGAAAAATAAATGCTAATTTCTTCTTTTTGAGTTGATTTTGGAAATTTTCCACGTATTCAAATTTCAAAAAAGTAAGGAATAATTTTATTATAAAAGAACGTTAGTAGTAAAGTCCTAATTGTCGGAAATAGTAGGAGTGCAATAGATTTATTCGACTTAGAAACAGCCGAAGGCACCAAAAGTAAGTTTCCATGTAAAATTTTTAGGTGCCAGGGAAAGGGTTTTGGTAGTGCAAGAAAAAAGGATCGAATTTTGGGATGCCATTACCATTAACTTACGTAATGTATAGGAGGTAAGGGAAAATGAGAACTTTACATTATCGATTTTAAAGTCCAAAGATATTAACGAAAGTTCCAGCTAAAAACTTTCCTTCAAGTCGAAGAAGTATACCTACTTATTTTTACTTACTTCTTATACCTTACTTAAATCAAGAAAACTTTTTTTTAGCAAAAAGTGTCGTTTGGAACACGTCATAGTAGCTCGGCCTTTGAGCTGAATCGGTTCTATATAGATCAGTAAACTGATCTTGGGAGCAGATGACGGAGCCGATCAATTAGGATTCAAGGCGATTATCCATATTCAGATCGCATTGCGCCAAGATTCCAAAATCCTTTCGCAATCGCGCACTCACGCAACTTGCTGATTCTTCTCCGCGAATCGAAGTCCTTGCGTTATTCGAGCCTCCAGACGAAAGTCTCAGATTTTGAAAAGAGTTACTAAAAAGGGACCTAATGGCCTGGTTACTTGCTCAAATTTCCGTCAAATTCCGATCAAAATGATGACCAAGATGGCGGTCGAGAGTTACCTAGATTGATGAGTAAAATTAATTAAAACAGCGTGTTGATTGAAATAAGCATGGAATAAGCACGGTTGTGTGGAAATCAGATGAAGGATGAGCCCCACAGCTCCATCATCTACCATCAAATTTTTGCAGGCCGCAGAACTTTGATGGTAGATGGTGCGCACCCGTCACAATTTGATCGGAAATTGATGGAAATTTAAGCGTGTAACCAGCACATTATACCTATTCCTAGTGGTTGGAGACTTTCTTAGAAGAGCAATCGGTCGGGGTGGGGGGGGGGGGAGACTCCCTCTTATACAAAGTCGCCGCCATATTTCTGGTATTAATGGTCTTTAGACGGTCTAGTGCCCACATTCTCTCTACTCATAAAGGTATTCAAGAGTTTTTAACCAGAATTTTATTTTTTACCGGAAACATTTTGTAGCATTCCCAAGAAAAATTTACGAGCAGTTTACCAGCTCTATTTTATGCTAATAGATGGCGCATAAATTTAAATTTGAATCCAATAATTAGGTATATAATTCGTCGGTGCCCAACGAAGGTACATAATTTCATTTTAAGGTCGCAAAATTGACCATAAAATCAAATTTTTACAAGAAATTTCCCCATGCAACTGTTATTCAAACCTGTCCTGATGTCTGCATGAGACTAGGAGGACACTCAGCAAAATTTTCAACTCGAAATTCCCAAGAATCTCCCAGTATAATAATGCAATTTGCGTGGGGAAATTTGGCACCAGCGAAATTTAGTTACATCCTCTCGTGAGAAAAATGACGAAGTGAGGCGTAAGCCTCAAACGTAGGAGATTTATACATTAAGTTCATTGGTTTTTCTCCTAATAATATTTTTGAGCTACATACTTGAATGTGTTCTTTCTCAGCCGAATCGATCAGAGCCACTTGAACGCTTTCGACGATCCTCATACAAAGTCGGGTTTTCTACCTAAGCACTTCGACCCCGCGAGTGGGAGATTGGGAGACCGATGTTTTGATTAGAAACGGAAATTCGAGGCGTGGAAAGAGGAGTGACTCTTGACCTTAATGTGATTCGAGAGATTCCGCGAAGCACTCGTCGAAGGATTGATGCTAAATCTGGTCCCACGTTGGGAGATTTTTGAATGGCCGTTTGAACGGCAACGCTTTCTCTGTCGATCAAGTCCGTAAAAAATTATAATAATGTATTGATTATTGTATAAAATCAATAATAATATTGATTATTGTATAAACTCAATAATAATATTGATTATTGTATTAAAACAATAATAATATTGATTTAAATTTTTCAAAGGCTTTCTACCCCGGAATGTGAAAAAATCGTAGTTTTTGGGAATGGTGTTCAACTCCTCTCTTAAAAATTTATGAAAAGGAAAAATTTACAAAGTTGGAATTTTTGATTCGTGTTTTTAACAGAGGCTGAAAACTGGAGAAATTCAGGAGAAATAAACGGATTATTGAAAACGAAGAAAAATCTTCTCCTTATTCTTCCAGTAACGACCAGGACATAGCCTTTTTGGTTGTCAGGCCATAGAAAGCCAAAGAAAAATCAGGGAATAAATCAAACGAATTACCCAACATTCAGGGGGAAATTGGAGAATGTCTACGTGCCATTACCTATAAATTCAATTTATTCTTATCTATCCAGGTTATAAAGATCTTAAAATTACAATTTTTCATTCCGTTTTGTCTCCAAAGGTGTGAAAATTTCACAAAATTATTCAAAGAAAAACAGGAAAATTTAGTTTAACATTTGTTTAATTTTTTGTTGGTCAGTTTTAAATTTGTTTGGCCTCCCTATTGTAAGTCTGAGCGTGTGCGAGAACGGTCTCATATCCGAGCCATCGATCTACCAATGCACAATCACAGCCACTACATAGATTTTCCCATTCGGGCCAGACAACATTGGCCGCGGCTACTTTCACGGGTTCGCGAGTTATTGGTCTGTAATCATATCTCTGCAATCTCGCGCACTGACCTGACCCCTGGTCTGCCAACCCTCTCTTGCCAGTTGGATGTTCGGGAGGTATGCACAGTTCCTTGTCCCTTCTCGATGAAAACAGGCAGGATTCTAACAAAGCCCGGCAATATTGTGGTGAGCCATACAACCAACCGCATGGTGTGTTGTGTGCTACTTTATTGAGCTATGCACAAGTGGTGTGCGGAGGTATATACTCCTCGGGATTTTGTCTCAAATTTCAGTATAGAGAGTTTCAGGTAAGAATGCCTTTTTTGGGCTTCACCTGCCTTACCACCTTGACCTACCCCAAAAACGCCAGTTCCGTTTTCGCACCTAAAAAGCAAACTTCAAAGTTCGATGGCTAAAGTCGAGAAATGCGTGTCTTAGATTGGAATTTTGTGAGTGCCCGCTCATATTTTGTCTTTTCATAGGAAAACCAACGAACAATTTTCATTGAAAGTTTCACTGAATTATCTTTATTTCCTGAAAAAAAAAAAAAAAAAAAAAAAAAAAACTCCAGAAATGTTAGGAAAATATCGATGGTGAAACTATCAGACCACGTATCTCGTTTGCAAAAGTGTCCGCTCACATGTTCTCCCTATGGAGGAGATTAGATCAATAACATTCCTTGAAATTTTCATAAAATTTCTCTGCGCAAAGAGGAAAAACCACGGAAGTTTTCAAAAACCGACGTTGAGTAGTTTTCCATTTAAAATATAAAGTATGACAGGAAGTCTGCCACGTCGCAAACCGAGATACGTGGTCTGGTCGTTTCACCGTCGACATTTGATTAGTTTTCGTTGATTAAAATGAAACCTAATCGGAGATTTTGAAACGCCACGGACAAAATTTACATCGGCTAAAACTGGACAAAATTCGATAATAACATTGAAGTGAAAGGTCCGGTTTGCTGGAATACCATTAAGTTTGTGCCAATCCTAGATCCTAAACAATCATCATAAGTTCTGTAATTCGTGATGGATGCGGGAAGTCAAGTCTCAAGAACTTTGAACTAAGGCTTGTTCAAACATCAATGATAGGCTAATAGAGGCTGCGACTAGTACTAAAATATTTTAGAGACCCCACCGGGAAGGGGATGGAAAACATTTTTTTTAACCTTGATCATAACTATTCCATCCTTTTTCCTCGCCCTCTCTGCCTTTTTGTCCAATTTTTGACCAATAGGTGGGGGGGGGGGGAGTAAATTCCATAACCTTGATCCATAAATATAATGATGTGAATAATGATATCATACAGTGTCGTATGTGTACATTTGTACATGTCAGCATGGCAGTGTAGGTTAACGAATGTTGTCACCATGACGCAATCCGACCGCAAATTTTCGGTGAGGTCTTCTAAGGCCACGCACTCACCACCTACGCAGTTTGACGAGGCAGGAGCCCATTCAGTGCTGTCTTTTCATCGGCGAAATTCGACTTCATGACATCATTCTTCCTGAGATAATTGGACAATTTTAAGGGAAAATGGCATCATGGAGTAAAATATGCAGGACAATAAGGCGCCCGTGTAGGTGCGCGAATTGAGTCTAAGATGTATTAAGTAAATAATAACGTCACAGTGATGCCGAGTCGCGTCGGTTCGCGTGTTTGACGGATCGACGTGGCGACAAATTTGGCTGCCCCGTTGCGTCGGCGGTTTTGCGGTCCCCGGCGAATTTATTAGTCGCGCGAACTTGAGGCTGATTTGCATAATGGCAAAACAATTTGATCTCAATCAAGCCTGGAGATCATTTTAAGGTGGCGAGCTTGTGGGGTGTGTGTGCTGCCGTGCTAAAAAAAAAACGCCGTATGAACATTCGAGAGTTGCCATCGCCAGTGATATGATTGTAGGTAATGTTTTATCATTTTAAATGACAATAATGTCAACAAACAGTACAAAAATTACAAAATTATGAGTTGAAAATCGCTAGCGCCGCAAGCTTGAGTAATCGAAAGACATAGTAGCCCCTTATAAGGCCGCAGGATACTTCATGCATTGCGCGTACAGCTCGGTTTCGCGCAGCGCACAGTAGCGCCTTACAAGTCTGCAGGATACTTCATGCATTGCGCGTGTACCATGGTGCGCGCTCAATCCTTTGAAAAATCGTATTTTCCTGGTGTCGAACCTACCCCGCTGTACGGCATTTCCTAACGGTCACACTGCGAGCTTGCAATCCTAGGATCACAGGATTGTAGGGCTTCGTATTTGAATCTTTTATGTAAGGAGAGTTATGAATAATTTCTCTCTAAATGTTCAGATAATTTACATCTGATTACGAATAAAATCCTCTGAAAAATTATAGGAAGAATAGTTATAGATTTCCTTGAAAATTCTTACTTTATTAAAGGAAATTCGGCAACGTCTGCAGGCTCATACGACGTTCTGCCCTAGCACGGTAGTGTGGTGAACCGGGTCTTGTTCGGGCCTTCGCACTTGACTAAAAATGGAAACAGGGGCGAATGTGCCGTCAATGGGCAAATTTTCGCGAGTGATTCCATGGTTGTTTGTGAGAAATTGCCAACCTCCCTTACAAGGTCGTCAGGTTGTGCGATAAAATGTGTATAGTTTACATAGATTGAATATAGGGAAAAGTGTTGATTTTTCAGCACTATCTGGCACTTCCCACCTATAATAGTTACCCGACCTGTGTCGTCAATTCTTTCGTTGACGATAACTATCGTCAGATTTACGGTAGCCAATTCAATTTTTGTAATTTTGTCCATTTTGGTCTATGAAGAACTGTGTAGATTTTCGGTTAAATCGCATTTACCGTTTACTCATAAACGGTAATTAACGTAAGTGCCCTACTTACGCTGTCTTCCACTAAACTGTTTTTATGAAAGTTCCAATCCTTGTCTTTTATACTGTCCGGTAACAATGTTTGATCTCACTCGTCAGTAGAAATGGTGACTACATCTGCAATTTGCCTCAACTTACTGTGCAAAGTCATTATGCCTAAAATCTGAGGATAAATCAGTGAAATTTTCATTGGTTATTGCTCGAAATTTTCCTGGTTAATATGTAATTTACGAGGGAAAATTCGGCACTATTGAAATAAATTTAAGTTCCTTCGTGAGGTAAACGACGAATATTCTGTATAAACTTCAAGCTACGAAGTTGGCTTGTTGCTCCCAGAAAAAATGAACCAGGAACGGAGATATTGGAACGCCTACAACGGAGTTATGCGGTTTCGCACTTTAGCCATCAACATAAATTCTCACGCGTTGTTTCCCCCTCTTTGGGGACCACTGGAAAAAAAAAACACATTGGATCTAGAGTCCAGACTCTTGAAAACATCGACAAGAAAAAGTACTCTTGATTCAATAAGAATCTAGCCTAAATCGCGCCTTCAATTTTGCAGGTATGCAACATGGACATCCGTCAAGTACGAATAGTTGTATCTCTGCGCCGTCATCAACGCGCGTCTTTTCAGCTCGAAACGCGCACTGACGCCTACAAACCTAAAGGACTACTTCACGCATCGCGCAATGCTTGAAGTATCCCTTTAGGTTTGTAGGCGTCAGTGCGCGTTTCGAGCTGGCAGCACGTCCCTTGCTCTGTTTCCATGTTATGTCGGTTCCGCTTGTTCTATTTGTAGTGGTGCTTCACGGGCTACGTGAGCAACACAGCCGAAGTCGTAGGAGAGATGTATTCGGGCCTCGTTGTTTCACTTTTCTCTCGAACCTAGGCGACACCTCATCTATCATCGGCAGTATACTCTGGAAAAAAAAACACATTGGATCTAGGGTCCAGACTCTTAAAAACATCGACGAGAAAATATACTCTTGATTCAATCGGATTTTTGCTTAAATCAAGAACCAAGCCTCTTAATGCAAGCGGGTTTGGTTTTGTTCAAGCAAAAATCCGATTGAATCAAGAGTATTTTTTCTTGTCGATGTTTTTAAGAGTCTGGACTCTACATTCAACGTGTTTTTTTTTTTCCAGTGAGAGTTTCACTATCGAAATAACATGGAAACAGAGCAAGGGAATAGACACGAGTTGATGACTGCGCAGAGATGCAACTATTCGTACTTGACGGATGTCCGTGTTGCATATCTGGAAAATTGAAGGCGCGATGGCGCGAGGCGTGAACTCGCAATGTTCCGTCTATACTGCCAATGAAGTGTCAGATTCGGGAGAAAAGTTAAAAGACGAGGCTCAAAGATGTCTCTTTCATCTCTGCACTGGAAAAAAAATTACATTGGATCTAGAGTCCAGACTCTTAAAAACATCGACGAGAAAAAATACTCTTGATTCAATCGGATTTAAGCTTAAATCAAGAACCAAGCCTCTTAATTTAAGCGGATTTCGTTTTGATTCAAGCAAAAATCCGATCGATTCAAGAGTATTTTTTCTTGTCAATGTTTTCGAGAGTCTGAACTCTAGATCCAATGTGTTTTTTTTTCCAGTGAGAGTTTCACTATCGACAAATCGAACCGGTAAAAACCGCGGATATCTATCGAAATCGGGGAAGTCTCCATTGCGGCCGTTGAGATGGGGGATCTGGTCACGAAATTCGTGTCGGCGGATTCGTCGAGCCGTGCGAATTGCTGGAGGTCAAGAATCCGTCGATCGGACGTATTTCTGTCAAACGGAGCTATGTGCACAATGACGTGGTCCCTGTTATGCATATATTCTTATGGGTCTCAGGGCTCACGTCATAATGCACATAGTTCCGTTCGGCAGAAAGACGTCCAATTAGCAGCCTGGAGTGACATGACGAGCGGGAATTAAGTAATCAAAAAAGTATTGATCGGGTATTTGTTTTGGCGCGTCCGTTATCGCACGTCCGAGTTCGTGAGCTCATCACCGCGGGATCGCGAGATCGTGGCCAGTCATGCTTTTTTATTGCCGCCGCCGCGCCGCTCGGATGCGTTATTCAACGCGACGCGCGACGTATCTCGTCCAACCCGAACACCCGTCTCTGAGAGCCACGTGCGACGTGCGCCAGTCTGAGTGGATTTTTTGGAACACTCGGGAATCAGAGTTTTTCCACCTATGATTTTTGATTCCATTCGATTCAATGAATTTCCAAATGGTTTATGCTAAAAGGAACTATGTTACATGCAAACCCTATGCATATAGCTCCTTTTAGCCCAATCATGTACAATGGAGATGTTGCATGTGTGAGGAATTTGCGATTTGACTGTCGATTCTTACGTAAAAGTTCGTGAGAAACACGATGGTGCCACTGGTTTTCTCTGAAATCATCTCCCAAGCTCAAAAAAAGCTCTCAAGTTAAGGCCAAAATGGAGGGGATATCCCACCCTACCCTGAGAGTCCACATCTACATCAAGCCAAACTCTCCATACAAAGATAGGGAGCAAATACATTAGCAGTGATGCCGTGTATTCAGTTTTGGAGTCCCCAAATAAAGTGGCAGCCTTGTCAATGTTTTTGCACCCTATCTTTGCATTGAGAGTTTGTCGTAATGTAGAGGTGGACTCTCAGGATAGCATGGGCTATCCCCTCCATTTTGCCTCAACTTTGAGAACTTTTTATGAGCTTAGGAGTTGATTTCAGAGAAAACCAGTGGCACCATCGTGTTTCTCGCGAACTTTTACATGAGAATCAATAGTCAAATCGCACAATCCTCACACATGCAACATCTCCATTGTGGCGGGAATTTGTTCGAATTTGACAAAATCTGATGAAATGGCCGCATTTATTTCAAAAGAAAGCATATCGACGGTGTGAGTCGGCAATCACATAACTCGGTTTGCGACGTCGCAGACTTCCTGTCATTCTTAATTTTTCAAACGGAAAACTACGCAACGGCAATTCTTTACAACTGATTTTTCTTCTCTGTGCGAAAATAATTCTGCAATAACTTCAAGGAATGATGCCAATTTGTTCTCCTCTAAGACATTAACATAGAGGCGGAGAAGTTCAGAAACCGCGAACGAGATATATGATTGCGGACTCACGCCGTCGGTATTTTCAATTTCCCTCCGTTTTTTTTTTAAAAAAAATAGTTTAATGGTTTCAAATGAATCTACTTCGCTATCGTTCGTCATTAGATGCCCAAGTTATTTTTCATAAACTAAGTTTCCGAGACGCATTGATTTTGATTGTTTAAGTATTATCTGTTGTATTTTCATGATTTGTAAGGGGAGATATCCTTTTTTTAAAAAATTGACTCGCGTTGATGACGGCGCAGGGATACAACTATTCGTGCTCGATGGATGTCCGTGTTGCGTCTGAAAAATTGAAGGCGCGATGGCGCGAAGCGTGTAGGCTCAATGATCTACTCTTTAATGCCAATGAGAGATGAGGTGTCGCCTAGGTTCGGGAGAAAAGTGAAAAAACGAGGCCCGAATGCATCTCTCCTACGACTTCGGCTGCGTTGCTCACATAGCCCGTGAAGCACCATAACAAATAAGACAAGCGAAACCGACAGAACATGGAAACAGAGCAAGGGAAAAGACGCGCGATGCTTACGGCGCAGAGATACGACTATTCGTACTTGACGGATGTCCGTGTTGCATACCTGCAAAATTGAAGGCGCGATGGCGCGAGGCGTGGACTCGTATTACTCCGCTCTTCGCTGCGAATGAGATGTCACTCAGATTCGGGCGAAGAGTTAAAGAACGGGAGTCGATTACGTGTTTCCAAGCTTAGGCCGAGTTCCTTACGTATCCCTTAAAGCGCCACTACAAAACAGAACCGACACAATATGTAAATAGAGCAGGGAAACGGACGCGCGATGCTTACGGCGCAGAGATACAACTATTCGTACTCGATGGATGTCCATGTTGCGTCTGCAAAATGGAAGGCGCGATGGCGCGAGGCGTGGACTCGTATTCCTCCGCTCTTCGCTGCGAATGAAAAGTCACTCAGATTTGGGAAATTAAAAAAAACGAGACCCGATTGCGTGTCTCCTATCTTCACCTGAGGTCCTCGACTCCTCGCGTATCCCTTGAAGCGCCACTACGAAACAGAACCGACACAATATGTAAATAGAGCAAGAACAAAGTCGTAAAAACATCGTAACAGCCTATTTTCACGCGACCAATGAAAAGCCGGCAAAGAAATGGCCATACTCTGTCTATAAAGGTACTCTAAGAGACCCCACCGGCGCGGCGTTTTTTTTCAAGATTATGTTTAGCGCTTGCAGGTCACGTAAGAGTAGGATTAAGTCAGCCTTATGATTTAAGCCGGAATATGCGCACGGGGGCTTTGTCCCCCCCCCCTCTCTCTGAGCCCACGATTAAAGGTCAGCCGAGCTGTTCTCAGTGTCACTGGCACAACTCACGGTGGGCGCCGGGCAACGCGCGTGCGTTGAGCAAGAATCGCACTCGCGCGCACACCCACCCAGCTCCACTGGAATTTAATCACCCCACGGGCGAATTCGCCAACTTGGCGGAACCGCTGGATATTCTGGTCATAGTGTAGGAATATTGCATCGAACCAGCTGTGCACTTGGGCCGTTTAAATGAACGATCAGTATAGGCGGTTCTAGACCTTCGTGCTTGGGGGTGCCAGAGGTGGAAAACGTCGGAGACCAGCTCCGAAGGGACGGTCGCTCAGGGAGGCCTAAGTTTCGGCCTCAAGTTTTATCTCTTTCATACCCTCCTTCTCTTTTTCTCTCCTTCCAATCTACTTAAATACCAATAAATTAAATTTAGAAAATGTTTAGCAAAACTACAATCTTACCACAAAAAACAGTAGAATATTGTAAAACACGGCTATCAATATTAATTCTGTTTAAAACGAAACATTTCAATTAATTGCAGGGATTTTTCTCAGTGTGAGCGATTACAGAATCTTTGAAAGCAGTAATTTCACGGTTCCGATAACCGTACTTAATTTTTGCTTGGGGTGCCGGCACCCACTGGCACCCCCGTAGAACCGCCGTTTGATCGTCGATCAGCGTTAGCATTATCAAAAATCAATTTAAAGTACAGACTTGAAAAATGTGCGTGAAATTTGATAGAAACACTTGTAAATTTGAAAATGAAGACGTGTATTCCATCCGTATTCGTCGTCGCACAGTGGATCGAGTCAACTGGAGAGGTCGGACAAAATTTGGAAACTTTAAATGCTTTTATCTCTGCTTATACAAAACTCGGAGGTTCTAAAAGTGGTCTCATTGGTTTCCTCGTGAAATTTTCTTCTAGAACCACCCATTAAAATTTTAAATGTGATGAATACAACATCGAAATTTGCAGTTTTAGTCAAAAATGTCATGCCCGACCTCTCTAATTGACTCGATTCACTGTTCGTCGTTCCTGAGACAGTTTTTTATCTTTTGAAGGCCTCCTATGGTTTATATAGTGACAAGCACCCATTAAAATTTTAAATGTGATGAATTTAACATCAATATTCGCAGTTTTAGTCAAAAATTTCATGTCCGACCTCTCTAATTGATTCGATTCACTGTTCGTCGTTCCTGAGACAGTTTTATATCTTTTGAAGGCCTCCTATGGTTTATGTAGTGACAAGCACCCATTAAAATTTTAAATGTGATGAATTTAACATCAATATTCGCAGTTTTAGTCAAAAATTTCATGTCCGACCTCTCTAATTGACTCGATTCACTGTTCGTCGTTCCTGAGACAGTTTTATATCTTTTGAAGGCCTCCTATGGTTTATGTAGTGACAAGCACCCATTAAAATTTTAAATGTGATGAATACAACATCGAAATTTGCAGTTTTAGTCAAAAATGTCATGCCCGACCTCTCTAATTGACTCGATTCACTGTTCGTCGTTCCTGAGACAGTTTTATATCTTTTGAAGGCCTCCTATGGTTTATGTAGTGACAAGCACCCATTAAAATTTTAAATGTGATGAATTTAACATCAATATTCGCAGTTTTAGTCAAAAATTTCATGTCCGACCTCTCTAATTGACTCGATTCACTGTTCGTCGTTCCTGAGACAGTTTTATATCTTTTGAAGGCCTCCTATGGTTTATGTAGTGACAAGCACCCATTAAAATTTTAAATTTGATGAATTTAACATCAATATTCGCAGTTTTAGTCAAAAATTTCATGTCCGACCTCTCTAATTGACTCGATTCACTGTTCGTCGTTCCTGAGACAGTTTTATATCTTTTGAAGGCCTCCTATGGTTTATATAGTGACAAGCACCCATTAAAATTTTAAATGTGATGAATTTAACATCGATATTCGCAGTTTTAGTCAAAAATTCCATGTCCGACCTCTCTAATTGACTCGATTCACTGTTCGTCGTTCCTGAGACAGATCTTATCTTTAGAAGGCTTCCTATGGTTTATATAGTGATACAGGAATATTGAAGGAGATTCGTTAGAGACCCCGCTTTACTAACTTTTTGATGACTAGTGGAAACCATTCTGTTTGAGAGTTCCAACTTTTCTTACAGATAGCGATAGCGTCTTCCAAAGTAACCCTAATCCCGTAACTCAATCTTAAATGTTTCCAATTGAGCTTTTACAAAAGCAGCAATTAAGCAGTTGGTTTAGCATCCTAATTTAATATGCAAAAAAATAGCAAAGAACTCTCCCCGACATTCGTCACTCATCATTGGGCGACTTTTGTTAGATTTTTGGCTCAGTAACCATCATTAGTCGAAACATAGCGTTGACCTCCAAATTTAAAATTTGGCGCACCCGACTACATAGCTTAGTCGGTAAGTTTGGGCTCGATCTATAAAATATATTTTCTTTGAACAGACTCACCACTTTCAATGGCTAAAAGTATGAGTTCGATTTGCGAAGCGGGTTCGCAATAATTACCCCGCATTTTCTGCACGACGGGTGACTCGAAATTTGATGAAACCGTAGGAGGCTGCTCGACGAACAGCCTCAGGAACAGGAATATAAAGACGTCCAGTGTTTTTCGCGCTAACTGTTTCATGACGGAGTGACATTGGCCCAGAACCGAACGTATTCATCAAGGAATCATCAGAGCGTGAAAACTTTTGAATCGGCCCGGAAATTCGCTCATTTTCCGCCGCCGAGTTGGACGTCCTCTCTGAATCGGCGATCCCATTAATCTGTATTTTATCTCGCGGGCAATTATTCAATTTTCTAGTCCTCCTTTTGTTCTCCAGCGATAATAGATCGCTAGACAGGGTAATGAATTGAAACGTCTTAAGGCACAAATCTTCATCAAAATAGGTCAGTTGTGTATTTCATAAAATCGTGTTCTCATCATGGAGAGTTACTGCGGGCTGATTGTTGAAATTTATAGACAAAGCGATAGACAAAGAAGACATTGGGAGTGCGGAGCGATCCAATTGGTTAAAACGGTTGGCTCCTATAAACTTAGGGAGAAAATGATAGGCTAACTTCAGGATCTCTCGTAGATTGCCATTAGTTAGTCTATTACCTACCCTACCTCCTTTGTCCAATACAACCGCCCACTTCCACCAATAGAATCCCTCCATATCCATCTTGTCTTCTTTGTCTATTGCTTTGTCTGTCAATTTCAAAAATCAGCCCGCAGGTCGGATAGTAATAATACAAGTCTGTACTCAAAAAAACGCTGGAGATTCGATAGCTGATTCTTTTGAAATTTTGAGCGCTGGGTCTGATAGTGACCTCGGTTTCTCCTAACACCCACCGATTTCTGGAAAATTTGAGATTTTTCTAACGAACCTCGGAAGTGCCGGAGATAAAATCGATGTCTAAAGTGCTGAACCACGTATCTCCGTTTGTGACGTCGCATACTTCCTGTCATAGTTCTTTTTTTCCTCGGAAAACTAGTCGACGTAATTTTTGTAAAACTTCTTTGAATTTTCTTCTCTGCTCGCAGAATATTCTGTAAAAATTTAAGGGGATATGGTTGGCTTGTGTTTCCTCGAAAAAATAAAATAGGAGCGGAAATTATGAAACATTGCGATGGAAATTCGTGATTTTGTACTTTAGCCATCGATATTCGGTTTTACTGGGTTTATAAGGTCCAGTTACGCGATCAAATTGAGCCATCAAATTGGGCCTCTCATTGGTCGCATCCTCACCTCAGGTCTTTTTCCACCAATCAGAGCTTCAATTTGATGGCTCAATTTGATCGTGTAACTGGACCAATACGACCGCTCCGAATCGTATATCTCAGTGTGAGCTAGGCGGCGCGATGACGAACTTTTTTCACGTTGAACTTCTTTAGTGAGCAGCGATTAATTTTTACTGCCGGAGGCTTTACAGCCAAGCGGTCTGCTCATTTTGATGCTGGGAAGGCATAACTCTGTACGTAAGAGCCCCAGACAGTGTGGTGTCGTTGGCACGAAGAGGCTTACCTCCGAATGTATTTATGTCGTTCTCGTCATATATCGACGATTTTAGCCGCGAAAGCCACCGATAATCATCGATCTTACGGCGAATTGAAAGTGGAGTCAGGCTCATTTGAAAGCGAGAACGTCGCCTTCATTTCGCTCATCGCGGGAGGAGATTTGCCATTTCATCTCGTAAACGCGAGTATTTTCACTATGCTGAAGTGGCGAGTCGTGAATGATCGATTATCGATTTTTCCCCATTTGGAGCTATGGTATAGAATCGATTATTAAGGTGTTAGTTGCGAAAACCCTATTCGTCGATTCTGTTCCATAGATTTACATGACAGATCAATCGATAGATTTCAAAACACGCTACGCCGCTGTAAAAGCGCATATCTACCTCGGAAACCTCCCACTGAGAAAAAAGTTCGGTTGTGTACTGTGCTACCATGCTAAGTAAAAACGCTGTCCGAACATTCAGACTTTATACAATATCCTCTCGTAAAAAACAAGTTGTCTGAAAAGTTTATGACTTTTTTATTTTCAAAATGGCCCACCCGATTTTTTCAGAGAACGCACTACGTTACGAGCACTTAATACAGGACTGCTCTCGGATCAGAGAAGAACAACCTTTTCGACTTACTGGAAAAATGTCAAAAATGAGAACGGCAGCGAAAATGGGAAAGCAGCATCGTCGTTAAGATTATTGCCATCTGTAGATAAAGATCAGAAAAGAAGAGGGGGAAGTGTCACTTTGAAAATGTTGACAGCAAAGGGTTTTTTTTTTAAAATGGAAGGGCCAGATGCAAAATGGGGATGTTAGAAACTATCTGCATCCCTATTTATCTATCGGAATTTATCGATTTTATCGAATTTATCGATTTTATCGAATTTATCGATCTATTCATCGGAGCTATTTTATCGTGAGAAGAATGTCCTCTCGAAGGAGCCCGACAGAGAGGACCTATTTTCTTCTGTCGTCGTAGCTGTACCAAAGTTCAGCGCTTTGAATCACAGTTTTGGTAAAATCGAGGTTCGCCCTGCAGAACCTATGATACCTTAAAGCAAATACAGGCGTACAGGCAAATATTTAAGCTTTTCCTTAGGGAAATTTGATGGTGGCTTAAAAAAATTCTCTTAGGGCGAGCTACAACGGGCGGAGGTGAAATTTCTCGATTTTTCATTTTTTCATACTTTCGTATTTTCCATGTTTCATTTGAGGGTTTTTAGTTTCTTGCCTTCCCCCATCTCCTTCCTCTTACTATCCCATGACGTTAATTATTAAGTTCGCTGAATGTTCATGCCTTGTTTGTTTGATACTCGAATTTTCAAATTGTTAGTGATTCAATTAGAAAATAGCCTTTCCGGAATTTTTTAGCTTAGTTCGATTCTTACAGCAGACTTGAATCCTCTGATTTGTGATTTGTTATTGCATTTTTCATGCTTGCGTAGTTGTTATTTACTTGATAAACAAACAGTTTCTTGCAATAGTCATGCTGCATTTGCTGCTTAAGTCTCATTCTGCAATGTCATAATGTGTGACTTAATTTTAGGAAGACAATCTCATCTTTAGAAAGTTTTGTACTGGAATGGTTGAAGCTCTTTTTCATAACATCGAAACTAGCCTACTTATGGCCTCACGAACAGTTGGGGTCCGTACTTTCCCAACATAGGTATTTTACAGATAGGTTTCATTTTAGTATGTCTCACAGACCTTCGAGCTATGGCCTGTCCACCATAGTTCCTCCCTGTAAATAACCGAAATAAAATAACTTGATTTAAAAAAAAAAAAAAAAAAAAAAAAAAAAAAAAAAAAAAAAAAAAAAAAAAAACATAGGTATTTTACTCTACGAAGGAGCAGAAGAAAGAAAAAAGGGTCGTCGAATGGATTTTTTTTAATACACCGAAAGAACATTTAAGTTGATTTAACATTCTGGATGTAGAAAAAGTGTGCGAGTACTTAGAAAATGCTGAATTACCGGCCGCAGCAGTTAGTTTTACATCCTGGCATTGCTAAAGTAACTGAACCCTGTTCCCGCTGTTCCTACAGCGGGTAGCTCAGCATTTTATAAGTTCTCGCACACTTTCTTTACATTCAGAATGTTCAATCAACTTCAGTTTTTTTTTCGGCGTACAGCATTTTTTGTTCATAAAATCCACCACATCTCTCACTGGAAAAAAAAAAAAAAAACACATTGGATGTAGAGTCCAGACTCTTGAAAACATTGACAAGAAAAAATACTCTTGATTCGATCAGATTCAAGCTTAAATCAAAAGGAACTCCGCTCGAATTAAGAGGCTTGGTTCTTGATTTAAGCAAAAATCCGATTGAATCAAGAGTATTTTTTCTTGTCGATGTTTTTAAGAGTCTGAACTCTAGATCCGATGTGTTTTTTTTCCAGTGCTGATTGAAGCAAAGAATAGGAAATTACTTATCATATCGACGGTGAAACTACCAAACCACGTATCTCGTTTGCGGTGTTTAAAAATCTACGCTCGCATTTTATTTTTTTGAAGTCGACCAAATCAATATCATTCCTTGAAATTTTCACCGAATTTTCTCCGCACGAAGAGGAAAAATCACAGAAATTTTCAAGACTGGACGTTCAGTAGTTATTCATTTAAAAAATAAATTATGACAGGAAGTCTGCGACGTCGCAAACCGAGATACGTGGTTTGGTAGTTTCACCGTCGATATATTTTTGTCTATGAAGAGGTTTTCGAGTGCGAAGCTAATTATTTGTTTATGTTTGCAGCGTACGACCTGGCAACGCAGTGCCCGAGCCGGCGGTCGATGCGACGTCACACGATCGTGGTGTGCGACCCGGTCAACTCCAACGGGAGCCTCTCGGTGCCCCACACGCGACCCTCCTCCTGCACCCGCAGCAACACCAACTCCCCCACTCAGGAGGACTCCCTCGCCACCATCCTCCCCGAAATCTCCTGGTCCCGCAGCTCCCTCCAAGAAGATCTCCTTCAAACGGTAAGCCACACCCTTCATCCTCCCTAAGAACCTCTTTGATGAAACGGGAGCTTAAAATGGGTGCTATATGGATCCATGGAACGCTGGTGTAATATAGAGTCCCTTTATACTGAGAGTCAAGACAATTCGGCTCATGGATGTCACAAACGGGAATAAAGATTACAGAAATTGAACGTTTTTCGTAATCTTTGATCGGCCCATTCTCAAATGCCTTTCTCCGTTCCTCCTCTCATTCCGTTTGTTCCTTGCCGAACCCGTAATTCCCTGGTCCATTCCAGATTATAATCTTTGCAATTGGTGAAAATGTAATCTTTATTCCCGTTTGTGACACTGTGGAGGCCTAAAATACGGGAACCAATCAGAAATGGATTCAAATTGTCTTGACTCTCAGTATAAAGGGACTCTAGTGTAATAGTGCTGGGTCCCCACTAATCCACACGGAGAAAAAACTTTGTGCGTGGGACCCGAAGTTTAGGTCATATGGATCTCTGAAGTTTTCGGATTGAGCATCTGAACACTTCAGGTCCAGCTGCTGAGGTTTGGATCACACGTCTGAAACTTCAGTTCTTACATCTGAAGTACTTCGGTTTTCACATCCGAAAACTTCGGTTCTCACATCCGAAATACTTCGGTTCTCACATCTGAAGTACTTTAGATGTAAGAACTGAAGTTTTAGATGTGTGATCCGAACCTGGACAGCTAGACCGAAAGTGTTCAGATGCTCGATCCGAAAACTTCAGAGATCCATATGACCTAAACTTCGGGTCCCACGCGCGAGGTTTTTTTCTCCGTGCAAGGGAGGACAAAACCGAAAAACCCATAAATTGGAACTAGGGCTACAGAATGAAGTTTCTCTAATGAATTTCAGTGCGAAATTGAAGGGAAAGAGTCTTAAGTTCAGGTGGATGTGGTGGACTAAGTACACGGAAAGAAGAGAGCTCCATCTATTGCATTCGCAGAGAACTGAAATACACAACGCAACAGTATACAGCGTCACCGAAAGACTGCGACGATGATGAGATGTTGGAAAAGAAAATGTTTTTCACCATGGCTTTCATGGCCAACGGACGAATAGGGGGTTATCACGTCATGATGTGGTTTACTTTTCTATAGGCAGCGTTTAAGTCTCCGAGCTGTCCTGTGTACTATGTAATGCCCGACTCATTGAGGTGTTACAAACTTACAAATAGAAATGCATTTTATCATGGCCAACTAGACTGGACAAATAGGGAATTATCACGTCATGAAACATGTTTACTTTTCTACTTTTTTTTTGGAGGGGGGATTTTTGCTGGTTTTTCTTAATCCTGTATCGATCTTAAAAATCGATAGTTAATGTCGAAAAATCTGTATTCCCGATTTGCAACGATGAAATTTGCCGATGAAACCTGTCCATCAATCTTCAGCGGGCCGTCAAATATTGACGAAAGTCGACTGTTCATGACGTCATTTCGGGTTTATACTAATAGTGTGAACAAGGCTGGGGGGCCGAGGTGGATTTTTTGCTAAATTTGACAAGGGCGTCCGGGAGGGAATTCTGGCTCGGACAAACACTAAACGATACTAACGACGAGATGAAGCACTCGAAGCCGTAATCTCTCGAGCTCCGGACACACGGGCTGTGGAAATAAACGCGAACTACTTTCAGAATGTGGACTCTTTACGTAACGCCTAGTTACGCGGGCCCGGTTGGCGATGACCGCGCAAAAAGCTGCTTTTCGCGCCATTTTCTTCTTTTTCGCCGCTCCTAATGAGGATGAGATCGCTAATGATTTGGAAGCTGATGAGCTCCCTCCGTCATCCGGAAGTGGTCCAGCTACTTGTCTCGTTATTAACATACGTTCGCGCCGAGCGGGGGCCGTGATATACTTACCAATGCTGGAACTGGTAAAAGTTGAGGTTCTGATTAGGAAAAAAATGAGCGGAAAACAAAATGTCAAAAATCAACTTCCAAGCTCAGATAAAACTTCAAGTTTCCTGGTTGCCTCTTGAGATATGAAGGGCACGCACATGCTCCCTTAGCCTGGTGGAGAACTCATCTCAACGGGCTGATTATTGAATTTGATAGACAAAGTGATAGACAAAGAAGACGCAGCGAGTATGGGGCGTTCTTATTGGTTGAAATGGGTGATTCCCATAGACTAAAGGAGAAAATAATGGACTAACTATAGGGTCTCTCGTGGGTTGCCGTTAGCCCATTACCTGTACCTCTTTAGTCCATCGCAACTACCCACTACCACCAATACTGCCGTGCTAAGGAAAAACGACGTATGAGCCTTCAGACGCTGCCATATTTCCTCCGAGAAGAAGCGAATTTTCTAGGAAAATCGTGAATATTTTACTTTAATTTTTTCAAACAATTTTGTTCGCATTTTTGTCTAAAACGTCGGACAGTTTTAAGGAAAAATGCGCATGATTTTTCTCTAAAATACATGTTTTATTCGGAGCAATTTAGCGACTCTTGAAGTTTCATACGGTGTTTTTCCTGAGCATGGCAGAACAGGTTCCCTCCGCATTCCTCTTGTCTGCTTTGTCTATAGCTTTGTCTATGAAGGTCAATAATCGGCCCGCCGGAGAGGCCAACTATCCTCGAGGAGCGCGGGTTCCACACGTCGCACGTCGCCGTCGCGTCGCGTCGCCGTCATAGAAAAAATCGTGACTACGAAAGTAGAGCGGCGCGGGCAGTTGGAAGTCGTGTTTGTTCTTACTCTCACAGAGGCAGAGCTGACACATGGTCTCCTTTTCAATCCCGGCACTACTCACCCCCCTAAGCGTCGACCAGAGGCATAACACACTGGGGAAAGGATAACACCTGACAACCGTTCGGGAAAAAACATTGCCGAATCAACGACAAAAACCATGTATATATCATGATTTACGCGCATAATAATTCCTGCGCAATTTGGCAACAGGTCCGGAGTGTGCGGGCGGTTCCCGCAATGGCACCGATTATTATTATTACGAGTATAATTGGAGCTTTTCAATGGCAGTAAAGGGATAGGAAAGCCGATGACGTAACTTTCAGGGGAAAAGTTGTGCCGCAAAGGAGTAGGTAGGAGGGACTCCAATGAAATGAATTTGAGGGGGTTTTCGTTGAAAAACGCCCCTTCTGCAGAGAGCATTTGTGTAGAGAGTCAACTATGTTACCGTTATCTGAACTGTATCTCAAAGAACAGGACAATTTTTTGCCGGGACTTTTACTCGGAAATGCATCATTCATCGATGAGCTAAAATTGCATCACCGTCCAATCAGGAGCCCCGTACGGAGAAAAAAAACTTCGTGCGTGGGACCCAAAGTTTAGGTCATATGGATCTCTGAAGTTTTCGGCTTGAGCATCTGAACACTTAAGGTCTAGCTGCCGAAGTTCAGGTCACACATCTGAAACTTCAGTTCTTACATCTGAAGTACTTCAGTTCTTACATCTGAAGTACTTTTGATGTGAGAACCGAAGTTTTTCGGATGTGAAAACCGAAGTACTTCAGTTGTAAAAACTGAAGTTTCAGATGTGTGATCCAAACCTCGACAACTAGACCTTAAGTGTTCAGATGCTCAATCTGAAAACTTCGGGTCCCACGCACGAGGTTTTTTTCTCCGTCTAGGACAGACTGAATTGCAGTCGTGACTCATCCTGGGTATGTTTAAGTACGCATGTTTTTTTCCGATAAAATTTAGCTTCAATGCTGGCCTTCAACGAACGTCAAAAAAACTATCTGTGTGCAAGGTCGGGCTGCAAAGCGGCCAAGGGGCTCATCTCCTAGGGATGAGTTTAACTTTGTGGAACAAATAAGTATAACACCGAGTTTCGTCGTCACACTGTCACACAACGGGTTATCTGGGATTCAACGCTGAATGAATAGAGCTTTAGATGGTGCGCAAAAATTTCCTTCAAAATGTCAAGTATGCAATTCCACGACAGTCGTGTTTAAATTGTTATCGCTCAAAATATGTGGATTTATTGAAGGCGCACGCGGATTCATGGCCTCAGGATTTTAAACGATATCATCTAATTCATCGCAGGGTGCTATTTGCCAAGCGGGTTGCAAATTTATTATTTAAAATGGCAATTTTTGGGCTTTCGCGAATTTATTTATCCATTTATTTTTTTTTCAAAAGTAAATACATTTTCCTTCCATGCTTTGACGAGACTTTCGAACAAAAGCAGTCGGTAATGCACCTGAGACCTTTGCAATTATGGATTTTATCTGAGATTGTTTACTTGTTTTTTGCATCATTCACCCAGGCTTTCTTATTTTTTATCATGGAAAAAACATACTGCTTTTATCTCCCAAAAGTAGATGGATGGGTTGAACTACCCATTCAGAAAAAGAAAAAGAAATAGTAACCGAATGGGACTGTGATTATCATTGACTTCTCTCTTGAGGGTTGAAGTTGAGCTGGGTATATAAAATTGGGTGTAATTGCATGTTACGAGTGAATTTCATCTATCAATGTCCTCGGAATTTATCCATATTTTGTGCTCCATCATATTTTTACTAAAATTACTTTCCAGTGAGGGGAGAACTAATTGCAAAAATTTCTCTTTTCTTTTTGTCACAGAAACAATGGCAGGAGGAGTGTTTGTCAGTTACACTCGAAGAATTTGTTCATATCCGCAGTGTTTTGACAAAAGCAGAGTTAGAAAGCTTGCCAGTTGAAAATCATGTCAAGGAAGATGCGGAAAAAGGAAAAGTAAGTATTCATGCCCCTTTGCTAGGGCTTCTTCTTAGCATTATTGTAGAGGTGCTGCAAAAAATAGAAGACAACTGCGGAATAGAAAAGATAGTATCACGAATTAAAAAAACTTGATGGCTCGCTATTATACAGTTTTATTCAATTGTTTTTTCAACCCAACTCAGAACTTTTTTGAGATGTACTAATTTTTTTAGGTTTCAAAAGTTTTCATGATGAGTACCTATTTAATTTTTTTCCCCTTCATTTTGGGAAAAATTCATAGTGAAGATACTGAACCCCTCATTTATGTTGTGAGTAAAACAGCACTTAACCACAGTGCAAAATTTTTTGGCAATTATAATCAAGTTAATCGACTCAATTTCAATTGCCTGGTGAATCAGCTCTAATTATGATGTTTCTCTGCTTTTATAGGTATGTTTCCTGTGTATGAAGACTAGATTTAGTATTTTTGGTCCCTGGGGACAAATCTGTAAACTATGTAAGAGAAATGTCTGTGCCAAGTGCTATACCAAAGTAAGTACACGTAACATTATCATTTGTTGAAGTAGGTAACTTTATATTAATTCTGATGAAATAATCGTAAATAATCTTAATATTTAATCTGATGAATTTAATCGCCTTATTTTAGAAAATTCAGTTGACTATTTGAAATCAATAGCATCAAAAGTTTGAGGTAGGGCATTGGCGGTGCATTGATGCCATACTGACAAAAACGACGTCAAATCGTATACTAATTGAATCGGTCTGTTCTTATGACTTACTGCATCGGAAAATTTCATTTTTTTTTTTTTAAAAAAATTGTTTAGTAGCTTCTGGTTTTTACGAAGTTGGTGTCAATGAGGAGGAATGGGAATGCTTTTTGGAAAAACTGATCTCATTTATAGTATTTCAAAATCTCTGCTCCCGACATATTTCATCAAAAGAACCAATGATATGAGCCAATAATATTGCTTAAAATTTGGACAAATATTTTTCGCACAAAGGAAACTGATTAGAGAAAATTCAAAGAAGTTACGTTGGGTACCTTTACATTTAAAAATGAATTACAACTAGAATAAGCAATTGGAAAGGATTTGGTTGCAAGACGAAATTCGCATTTTTTACAGTTTCATAGTCGGAATGGTGCAATGGCCATTATAGGAGGTAAAGGAAATTCTCCTGAAAGTTCCTTGTAAAAGAGTTGCTTCAAGCATAGATTTTTGCACCTTGATTTGCTCAGCAGTAGAAAATACCTTCGAGGCACATTCTGCAGGTGAACAGAACAACAGCAGAATGAGATCCCCATCTCTTTTGATACCCTGGTAAAAATTGGCGATAAGAGCTGCGTTTCAAAATACCATAGGAATTCTTATAGCCGGCTAAAGAAGGCTACAGAAAATCATACAGCTGGCTGTAGAATGCGGAGAAAATCATACGGCCGGGCTATACGAAGCGATTAAAAATTATTCAGCCGGGCTATAGTTTCCATCACCGAGCTTTACACTTTATCGCCTGGCTGTTGCTTTTTTGCCATCAATTATGAAATGCTATAAGAACTTGTGTAGAAATTCGTGTGCTTTGGAAATCATTAAGTTTGACACGGAACCACCTTAATATTTACAAAATACACGTTATATTTTCCTTTAATACATATTTTTTTTCATCAATTAAAACGAGAATAATCCATATAGGATGTGCAAACATTTCAAAATCATGAGTTGAATAACGCTGACTCCGCCAGATTAAATATTAGAGCCTAACACAAAGCGGAGCGGCGACGCACTGCCGCCTACAAACCTAACAGGGATACTTCACGCATTGCGCAACGCGTGAAGTATCCCTGTTAGGTTTGTAGGCGCCAATGCGCGTTTCGCGCTGGCTGCCCGCCTGCCGCACTGCAGCGTGCCACGGCGCTTGAAGCAACTATTTCACACCAGGGGTATTGCACAGTATCATACGAAATTGAAGGCGCTCTCATATATTAGGAATGGCAGGCATCCATCAAAAGTACGGAGCTTTCCTCGCAAAATAAATCAAGATACTGCGGCCCAAAAAGAGAGCAGTGGTCCAAAAACTCACTAAGTCCTAGCATCCGTAATTAGTGACGTTTAGCATACACTTTATCGCCTGGCTGTGAGTTGCTTAATCGCCATCGGCTATAAAAGGCTATAAGAAATTGTGTAGCCGGCTATAGAAGCTATTGGAAATCTTACTGCCGGCCGTAGGTCTATGGTATTTTGGAACACAGATTCTACTGCCAATTTTTACCAGGGTATTTCTGCAGTGCGTCTGCCAGAAAAAAAGTGCTGCCGCACACTGATATTGTCTCAAACTCCATTAAAAATAAGAAAATGTTTTCTTAATATTTGTAACCGGAGTTGATTCATAATTCTCATTTTCTATTTTTCAGATGCGAATTCCCACAGAACACTTTTCTCATGTTCCGGTCGTAGCTTTAAGTCCTCAACTTGTCTCTCCAAATGAAAGCAGTAATGATGATTCTCTGATGAATCGTCTGGGTCTCCTGGATTTGAAACCACTGAGCGTTGGAAGCGCTCCTTGCAGCCCGAAGCTCTCAAGATCCAATCAAACCAAGTCAGTTGACGTGGAGAATGGACCCCAGTCTCTGCCTCCCACCAACCCAAAATCCCTCGACAGGGAGCAAAAGTAAGACTATCATGCTGTAAAGCTAATTTTATAGGCCAAGTTTTATATTCAATACATTTAAAAAAGTCAGGAAATTTTTAATTCCAAAGAACTCGTCATCTCGCAAATAGAGAAGATCACGATTCGCATTCGTAATTCCGCTCGTTTTTGCCAATATCGGTCCCGTTAATTGCACTATTTGGCAACGCTGCCAGATACGGCGGATAGTAATTAATAAATGAGGTACGATTTTCACATATTTCCAACTAACTTGAATGAGAAAATGCAGAAGAAGGGAAAGCGTTTTCTTGCTGATGAAGCCAGGCGAGTGATTATTGCCGCATGAATAGCCTCTATTATATATACCTATTTATTATTATTTTACTTATTTCTCTTTTTCAATTTGATTGAATTATCAAACTGCGTTATCGTCGTGCAACGACGACGTACGAATGCAATGAGTGACACATTTTGTTAATCCAAGCGAGAAAAAGTCAAGGCGCTCAAGCTTTTCTAATGGCTTGATCTGGATACAACTATTCGTGTTCGCGGGACGTCCGTGTTGCGTACGCAAAAATTGCAGGCGCTCTGCTTTCTCGGGCACAACGTCGAGGTCGAGTTCTGGACGGTTTTCTAACTTACATTGACAATCCTGTTTATCATGAAAACATCGAAATGCGGATGAGTCGTGTAGCGCGTAGCACCATGGCAGCGTTGCCAAATAGTGAAATTTTTTCACGAAAAACATTTCCACAAGTATCGTAGATTTCAATCCCTTAAATTAGCACCGATAAAATATTGGCAATTTGCACTATTTTGCAAAGCTATCATGGTGATACAAAACCTATCCAAATTGCAAAACTTTCGTGATAAACAGGGTAGGGAACGCAACTGAGGAAACCATCGAAAACCATCAATCGCAGCCATACGTTGTGCCTAAGAAACCAGAGCGCCTGCAATTTTTGCGTATGCAACACGGATATCCCGAGAACACGAATAGTTGTATTCCGATCCAGCCATTGGAAAAGCTTGCGCGCCTTGAATTTTTTCCGCCTCCGACAATAAAATGAATCACTCATTGTATTCGTGCGTCGCCGTTGCACGAGGATAAGGCGATTTGATTGATTGATTTGATCAAATTGAAAAATAAATAAGTAAACTAATGATAAATAGATTAGGTACTTAAAATGGAGGCTGTTAATAGGGTAGTAATTACTCGCCTGACTTTATTAGCAAACAAACGCTTTACCTTCTTCTGAATTTTCTCATTCAAATTACTTGGAAATATGTAAAAATTGTATCTCATAAATTATTTACTTATTTCGTCTATGGCAGTGCTAAACAGTGCGATTTGCGGGACCGACACTGGCAAAGACGAGCAGAATCACGACCTATTGTGATCATCTCTATTTGCAGGATGACAAGTTTTTTGGGGTTGAAAATTCTTTGACTTTTTGAAATATTTTAAATGAGAAAATCCCCGACTTTACAAAGTTTTCAAAGTATCTACGAATTCTAGTAGCAAACGATTCTGACTACGAATATATTGATAGTACTGCAAAAATGCACTGTTTTGGCTGGAGGAAAAAATTACCGCAACAAAATGCCTTAATTTTTTCTGACTTATTACCAGGGTTGGGCATGATTTTTTGATCTGAATTTATATACATATCAAGCTCATTAAGTTAATTTTAGAGATTTTATTTTCTACATTTTATTTTTTTTTTTTTTTTTTTTTTTTTTTTTTTTTTTTTTTTTTTACTGTCATGCGTACTTACACTTACTTCAATTTGAGACATTTTTCAAGTCAAATTTTTTTTGGACATTTAGGTACCAACCTTCTGTCCAGTTTAATTCAATGCCATAAAGGTAATTTTCTAATGAGTATAAATTTTCCTCTGGTGCCCAATTTTAGGCAAGTCTAATGAATATTTTCTTCTCTTCTCAATTGAAATAAATCCCTTAAAATTTTCCTCATAGGGAGGATAGGGTCTCTTCTTTCTGATACTATCTTTCTTTATGCTATTATTTGATTTAAGTTTTTTTCCATTACACTCAAATGCTCTTTGTTTTTCCAGGACTATTCTGAGTGGATCAAAAACTCTGGGAAGGAAGTCAGGAAAAGCTGACAAAGTGAGAGGCCTGCAAATGACGGTCTGCCACGACTGCAAGACGATGGTCATTCTCATCATCAAATCCTCACGCACAAGTCGAAATAGTCTTCTGAAACAGCTTAAATTAGACTTGGCACTGGTTTATTAATTTATGTTCCTTTTTTAAGGAGAAAAATGAAATGAGAACACCTCAATTTTCCCCCACAAAGTAAGTATCTACAATGTCTCTGTAAAATATTTTAGGAGGGAATTTTAAGAAGATTGTACTTACCTATTGTATTTCAATCAAGGATTGATGATTGTTCATACCACTACAATTTTAAAACTATGGTTTCAGAAGAGAAGTCTAAAATTATTGTCTTTGTGCTTTTGATCTGGAAAGCATTTATGTATTCTAATTAAACGGTCCCATTTCCTACATGTCTTAAGTGAAATAATTTGTGCAGAAATAAGTGATTTTAATGTACAGGTTACTTGATTTTTAAAAGTCTATGTCGCATTGAAGTGATAACTCTTTAAGTAATGAATTGATATTTTGGCTCTTTAATAATAGGCACATTAATGGCTGAATCCTGGAAGTGCATGATTCAATTATTGTAATGTTCAAAACTTTCTGCTCTTATTTTATTTTTAAAAGAAAAACAAATGAACTTTGTCGTTTTAAATTTTCACAACAGAAGAGAGAAATTATTAAATAATGAGAAGTAACACTAATTTTTTTTCTATTAAAAGAATGACATTCGACAGAAAATGGGGTACTTTGCTCTCTTAAATTTCAGCTATTGCTGTTTTCAGGAGAGTGCGATGGGGAGGGAATAAAAGAGGGGTTCCTGAGAGAGGAACACCCAGTTTCATGTACTTACTTAATATGTTTTTTTTAAAAAAAAATTTCAATTGGTCTCCTCATAAACCACTTCCACTCATTGTTTTCAATATTTTTCAAATTATTGATTCATTTTTATTTTTTCTAAAAGTCAAGTGAAAGGACAGGCTCTGAATTAAATCATTTCAATAACTATATGTTTTCTCTTGAAATTTTTCATGGAAAATTCTCTAAAATACACAATCAAAGGGATCTTTTCTCATAAAAGACAGCTCGTGATAGGTATTTTATCATCTACGAAGAGGTACTTTTGAATTTTTTGTTGAGGTTGTCATTATCTGTGCTAAATTTTCATGAGAAGACATATATTAAAGTGCCTTAATTCAGAAATTCTCTACAGACACTATTTCAAAATACAAACCCAGAATTTTTCAATGATGTTAACTGTTTGCTTACTTGCTATGATGTGCATAAAATTTTGTATTGTCATTTAAAGATTATGTCAGTCCACCAAGCTGATAATATGAGAAAGGAATGAAAGATTACATTTTGACAGTGAAACCGCAAAAACGTACATCTCAGTTTGCGACGTTGCAGACTTCCTTCCATACTTTTCCTTCCTTTCCTTCTTCAACTCGAAAAATACTCAAAAGTAATTTCTTGAAAACCTCCCTTGTAAAGTTGATTACCATGATATCATGCCAAGTCAGATATATACGGAAACCTTACTAATGTCGTATAGAAGAATCCGCCAATTAAGATATCATGCCAATTGAATTCACCAGAAAGTCCTTGATTGTTCTTCTTTATGTGTAGCATGTCCTATGATAATTTCAAGCAATAGTGTCAGTTCATTCTCCTTCAGTAAAATCGCGGTTTTTGGTGGATGAAAGCGAAAATTTGGAAACACCGAACACGGCATACACGTTTTTTCAATTTCACTGTCGATTTCTTGTTACATCATGTGGATAATGGCGATCTTTTCTTGAATCAAACTTTTTTCTACATGCACTCCTTTTTTTAATAATGCAAGGTTTCTTTGTTCTATAAATTGTATGTTCTAATGTATTTTCAAAATGAAAACAAAATTCAAAATATGTATTTATATTTCAAGGAGGAAGTTTTACAAGAAAAAGCTAGTTACCTGCGACTGAATCAATTTTGTAGAGGGTCATAAGTATAGTGTTCTATCTAAAAATTGCTTGCACAATTTTTTTCATAAGGTATATTGTAAAAATTACAGATGTTTTCAGAAACAGCCATTTCCCGGATTACAAGTCCATAGATAAATTTTGCAGGTGATTTTGAAATAGACTTTTGTCTTCATACAAGAGATTGATTAACTTTTCCAGTAAAGGATAAAATTATTTTTTTTAGGAGTTTGTTGGTTACACTCTTGGTAGGTACATGTGAGAGTGTTTAATTATTGATTAAATATTGAAAACATTATATTGTCAAAAAAGATGGTGCTTGTTAATAGAGTTGTTATTTATGGGCATATTGAAAGGTATATTTTTATATTTGGCGTTTGCAGAGTCTATACACAGAGTGAATATCTTTTACTATTTTTTTAGCTGAGTAGAGAAGTGAGTATAGTTTTTTTTACAAGGTGATATTGGAAAAAGTAAGTCTAGTGGGTGTCTGAAAGAGAAAAGTTAAGGATTTTTATCATTAAAGACAACTGTCAATTGGCAGATTTTTTTTATTTTAGCTTACCAGATTCTTTTCTCTCTTCATGCCCCTTTCTGAGTTTACTTTTAAAAAAATGGCTTCAGGCAGAGGACAGCTACCTGTGATGTAAAGCTCTCTTTTGTTCCAAAATCTCTGAATTACACACACCCACATCCCACAATTTTGTAATTCCTCCTGTCGTTCTTCCTTTTACATTTATTGTGTAATGCTTCGGCAATTATAAATGTCATTATACTTCACCCTCGAATTTCTACGTGTCACATTATTGTGTGTAACCATAATACTTGCTTACAGCTGTAAAGTTAACCCGAAACCATAGTGGAAATAAAACATAACATAAAATGAATTATTCACAAGCTTGTAAGTGAATGATTTCAAAGTATTTGCTAGAGAGTTCCTGATTATTTGCTGCGGAATTCTGTACTTTCCTAATTTGCACTGAAATATTATATGAGTGTTCTTAAAAAGTACCTACCCGTAAAATTTGTAAAATATTTCTCGAGTAATAAAACAGTCAAAACTATACAAGAAAAAAAATTATTTTTCCCTTTGAATCCTGATTAATTTGGACCAAAATTTTCTGAGTTAGTGTTGTACTAATGAAGGTAATTTGCCTTGAATTCTTAGCATGGTCAAACAGGTGTGCTACAAATTACATTGATTAAATAAAAAAACCAAAGCAAATTTTTACTTCTGAACCAAAAGAGGATGACAACCTCTGCGCATGAGCCTAAAAAATCATTTTCAACCAAATAATTCAGAGAAATTCAAAAGGATTCGTCTGGGAAAAAATCTTCACATTCGATGTACAGGTCAAATACCTTTTCATGGCTAAAAAGTCAGAATCTGCTGAGGTTTTTGATTTAATTGATGCATGTCGTATCCCGGTTTGTACATGCCTAGAACCCAGGCAAATCACCTTTAGAGGAACAAAAGCATTGTAAAAAAAAATGTTATCCTTTAAAATCAGCTTACCTATTTTAATATGTTACTTCTAAGGGATAATTTTTTTTTTTAACCTAATAGTATCTGACGCAGTGCTTGTGTTCTTTTTGATCATTTGTGGATTGTTAGCGAGGTGATTTGAGTTTGCCATGGAAAAAAGTCAAAAACATTTTGTCTCCATGAAAAAAAAAAAAAAAAAACAGCTTTTCATGAAATGGACTTTTGCAAAAAACTTGTTTAAAAAAATTATGCATCTGATACCTACATACAGTATTTTTTTAAACTAGAGGTTACAAAGATTGCATTGAAAATGGTTCGTTCAGATAGTTTTGCCTTGGTGCCTTTATTAATGTATATTTTTTCTTGCTTTCGGATTCTCAAATCTGAATCTACTTTGAAGTATTCAAACTAGAAAAAAGTTATACCCATTCTTTTGTTAGAAAAAGAAAAATTCAAAGTTTACAAGCTTACAGCTGGCAAAGCAAGCATTTTGAGGCATAAATTTATAAATTAGAAAGCATTAATTTCACATGAAAAATAAGTCCAAAACAGTTTTGATAATAAATTTGGCACACCTTGTAAACATGATCAAAGTATTAATTGGAAATTAGATGTTTTAAGCTGAGGGAGATTAATTGCAAAATATTTCACATGAGAGAATGGTGTGGAAATTTGGGGGGAGAATCAACTATTTCACAGGGATGCCTCCTATTGAAACCACACGAAAATTTGGAAAAAAATTACGATTTGATACAATCAAATTGCAGATTTTTTAAACATGAAACAGCAAAATTTTTAAATAATTTGGCCGATTAATGCCGATTTGAAATGATCAATAAGATGAGCTCCATGGATCAGCGGGACAGGCAATTTGCATAGCAAAGACAAATTGCAACTTACTTCAATTTTACTGTGATAAATGTCACTTTTATCAGTGGGTACGCAACATACACAACACTTCAATGCGATAATTTTACTATGTAATTGCAATTTATTGCAATGTATGCTACTCGGATAGAAAAGTACATTTACAAAAGAGGAGAAACTTCATTTAAAATTTAAATATTTCTTACGGAGCGTTTTTTTTTTTTTGATTTTTTAAAAAAAATATTGGTATTATTTGAATGACTTTAAGATTCTTCTGTAAGTTGGAGCCTGTTTACTGAGCTCCTAACCAATCATCAGAGAGTTGATTTCCTTATTATAATTTATTTTCATGTTTTTCAGTTCGCTTCAGAACTTTCCAGAATACATACGTATTTTTTGGCACCTACTGAAAACAATTTATTTGGAGATAAAGTTTTGTTGTTCTCCTTAACTCGAGTTCCCAGCAAAGAATAGAACAGCCCAGATTGAACCACTTCGATGATGCTCGGACCATGTTCTCTAAACTATGTCTCCTACCTTTTATCGCTAGTGTGGATAAGGGTCAACTTAAGTAAATGTCTCCACATTTCAGTGGCAAAGACAGAGGTAGTGGAGACACTAGCTATTGTCCTTGGAATAACCAGGCAACTCGATGATCAGATCAAGAGGCAGACAAAATATTGGACCTTTCCAGCACATTCAATTCTTCGCCGGGTTGTTGAGATTAAAAACATTCTGTAACTACTCATTCTAACTCGCCGTATCCCTAATATAGAGAAAAAAAGTTTACTTTCTTGCATTTATTACACAGCTGCATTGGCTGAATTTTCATTAACCACACAACATCTGGAAATGAAGAGTCAATATAGGTGAGCTGGTCTTCATGATACCAAGTCCATTCCGCCTGAGAATAAGCTAAACCTTCACAAGCCGCTGTCATGTTGGGAACCGTCGTGGATTTTTGTTGATAATTGTCAAATTTTCCAGATGACAGTTCTCCAGTAAGTATCGGATAACATCACTGCTGGGATTTATGTTTGGACAGTCCACCAACTTGAGGTTCTTCATGTTTGAGCAGGATTCAGCGACAACAGCCAAGATCTGATTATCAATTGATGGATTTTTAGAGAGGTCCAGTTGATTTAAACTGTAATGAAAAAAGAAAAGTCAGTCAATATGAAGTTTTTTTGGTATTTTTTTACTTACTTAGGTGGAACAAGAACTAACTTTCCCTATGCTGCAGTTCCGTTAGACTTTAAAAAAGTTTGAATTGTTTTTAAAGAAAAGGAGGCTAAAATCTTACAACAATTTTTTCAATTTCTATGCTTTTCTTTGCTTTTCAGCTGAGCCACATTGACTTGTACGTAGTGTGATCCAAAAGAGTCTGTTTGACAAAAGAATGAAACGGCAGAAAGGGTCTTAGGATGTTTCTCAGGCATTTGTTGAAAAAATCTGGAGCATCTTTTCCTCCACTCCAAAAACGTATATCTATTCATCTCTCAGATTCAGTGTGAAAATTAAATAAATCAAATCCTGAAACACAACGAGTATGCTGTGTTGGAGATTTGAAGGATATATTTTCTTAGGTATGCGTTACTGCTCTTTTAATTGAATATTATGATGGAAATGAACTGTGCACGAAGGAAAACCAACCATTTTCAAATTGCACTACATTTTGTAGGGCTCTTTTTTAAGATAATGAAGAACTTCAATTCCTAGTATTTATTCAAAATTTCATGGTGAAAAGCATGGGAACCATAAGACAAAAACCTCAACAGATTAATATTTTTCTTCAACTTAATTGCAACATCCACAGTTTTAAACTCCTTGTATGCGACACCCTAGGAAAAATGAAAGAACTCAAATATCTGAGGTTTTTTTTAATTCATCCCCTTCATACCGTAAAAAGAAGGCAATTATGAACTTTTAAGCGGAGCCTTTGGGCTTGAAGGATCAACTTGATAATTCTAAAAAAATCGTCTGAATTGAGAGGGAATTTTTTCTATTATAATTTTTTAAAAATTTTTGGATTAATATTTCAAAAATTTCCTATGCAGAAAACATATTCCATCATGCATATTTTACATCAGCATGCAAAATTGCAACTTGGTAAGTTATCTACTGTGAGTTTTTGATGAATTTGAGCATTTTACAGTTTTAAGCATTATATTTTCTGCACGATCACTTGAAGGGTCTGACAAAATTTTGGTCAACTTACACAGAAAAGGAGGAATTGAAATTTAATCCATATCCTGTAGAAATTTAAATTTTCCAAAAAGCAGGCTTAATGGGGCTCCACTTCATAAGATGATATTGCAGGGTTCTTTAGGTTTCCACTAACACTCTCTTGATATAAGTAAATTTTGATGTACATAGTATGTTTATTCAAAAAATGCTTCAGGCGAATTCCTCTTCCTAAGAATATGAGTTGGTTTTTTCCTGATTCACTCAGTTCTTTATGATGAAAAATTATTTATGATTGGAAAAAAAATAACTTGAAAACAAAAATATTGAGGATATACCTATAAAAACGCAAGAAAGAACTCACGAATATATTCACATTCAAAGGGCTAAAAAGTTGCAGAAAATAACTAAAAGAAATTACTTATGAAATGCGCAAGAAAAAGAAACAATATTTCAAAAAGAAATTAAACTTTTCATTTGCTGAACCTTGGGAAAAGAAAATGAGGAAAAATAATTATGAAGTGCGCAAGTAAAGTATCACATCAAGTCTTACTGAAACTCAATTCTCTACTTGATACAGAATAAATTCAGAAGCCATGTTATTTGTTACGAGTTTACTTACAACCACATGCAGGCGAGTAGGTATGTAAATTGTTGAATGATACTCACTTGGTAAATTTGCGTAGCAGATTGTAAATCACAGATTGATCAGAAATTTGAGAGCAGTCAGCTAGATTCAATGAGCATAAATTTGTGTGGTGAAAAATCAAAGCTTCTAAACAACCATTTGTCAACCAATGATTACCGCTCAGATCCAAGTCTTTTAGTTCCTGTGGAAGAAGCAAGTATGTAAGTTTAGAATGTTACCTTTTTAGAGACAATAATAAAAAGAATACGGGGGTAAATGTGTGGGGAGTAGATGGTTTAGAAAGTAAAAGGGTTTTAAGACTTACCTATGAGTATATTTCGGTGGCTAATGAAGATTGATTTTGGTTCTTTGCCATTCATTAGAATGAGGACCATTGTGTATGAGATGAAAATCTGGCGACCGGAGTTGGCGTCCCTCGACTACCTTTTGAGCTAAGGCTTTTTTTTTTAAAATTCAGTCATTGTTCTACAGAAATCATTACTTATTCAACTTGTTCATCTCTCCCTCCAACTTTATACATTGGTTTGGTATTTTCACAGCAATAATTGTTATTGGGTGGGTGAGGGCTTTGGGTAGGGGGGGGGGGGGTAAATTTACTTTAAAATCCAGCCTTGATACGTGAAGTTACCTTATTAAACAAGGCTTTCTTCCGAGAATAAGTGAGTATTTTCTCGAAATGGTAAAGAAAAAAAAGGATAGCTTAGTGAATGAGATTTTATCGGTATGTAATTTCAACCTCAATGTTTTCCCTGGGATTGAACTCATCGTAGGTTTTTGTATAGGTATCTGATTACTACAATTTACATCTGAAAAAAATTGGTAATTTTATTTTCACAAAAGTAAGCCATGGAGAACAATAAAATGAATGCCCAGCAGGCCTCTGATAACAGTGAAATGGATGTCTCTTAAAAACTGAAATAGGTATTGAACAGTAGCTCGAAAAGAGAGACCAGGCCCTTACCTTACAGGATACTATTACTGGTTGTAAACAGGCTGCAGTGAGATTTTCACAATGGCTGAGATTCAGAGACACAATATTCTTGTTATTCTTAAAAAGAGGAATCAAGAGTTCATTGGTTATCCACGGACAAGACTTCAACTGAATACAGGTCAAGTGAGTACAATTCAAATTCAAGATCTGCAAAAATACCGGTAAAAATGTTAATTAGGTGGAATTTTAGGAAATGTGAACTAACAATGATTCAAGATACATATCGACAGTGTGAGTCGGCAATCACATAACTCGTTTGTGGTGTCTGAAAATCTCCGCAACTATGTTATTTTTTCAAAGGAGAACAAATGGACATGATTACTTGAAGTTTTTGCAGAATTTTCTTCACACAGAGAAGAAAAATCACGGTATTTTTAAAGACTTGCCGTTGAGTAGTTTACCAATTAAAAAATAAAGTATGACAGGAAGTCTGCGACATCGCAAACCGAGTTATGTGATTGCCGACTTACACCGTCGATATTTAACTGATGCGATCAAGTTTAAAATATATTCTGCAATCTGGGAAAACCATTCTTGGGGTTTCAAAGAATAATTTGAGTTGTTGGAAATTACAACATTGGGGACTTACGTAACCCGGGAATGTCCTGATATTGGGAGGAAAAACAAACCATATTCCTTGTGAGCAATTCATTGTATGTTCCGTTAAGACCATAAGGAGACAAAAAATTAAGCAATTATAGGTGTACATTTGTTCTATGTATGGTCCAGTTATAAAAAAAAAAATACTTTCCACATTTTTTTAAAGAAAGTTTAGTAAATTTTATATCCCTAATCACAGACACACTCCAGGTGCTTCAGCACTTCAGATCAATTGACTTTGATACTTTTCACTTCTCGCCATTCTTACTAAAGTTTTCGTTGGGAGGTAGACGAACGTTTTCCCAGAGCTTATCCTAGTTATCATCAAGTATCTACAATCATCTCAAAAAAGCTTCAACATTGAATGCAAACTTACCCTAAAAGCATCCTCCGAAAAATTTTTGTAGTTGGACAGATCCAAGGTTTTCAACTGCTGAAAATAACAATCTACAAGTTCTTTGTACGCTTTTGACAGGCATCGCAAGTTGAAGTAATCTTTCAGTGACAGTTTGCTGAATATGTAGGGATAGATGATATCCTCTTGGAGCAGTGAGATGAAATGATCAGACATGATCTACATTGCTCATTGTTCAATGGAGATCGTTAATAGCGGATGTGTTAAATACTCTGAATTAGAACGCACTGGACTCCGAAAAACTTTAGAAGGAGGATAAAACCGCAAAGAAGAAATAGAAGTATATTCAAAGCTATCAAGACCTTTAGAGGTGAAACTTTAATCATTATTCATGTATTCAAAAGTGATTTAGAGGCAGCATGACATGAAGCAGTTATTATACAACATTAGGGGTGCGTATGTTAGTATATACATACTACTTGACTGAACAAAGTAAGGAAATATCCGATGACAGTTCCATAGTCCGGGCTAGATGATCCAATTCGGTATGCAAAGACCCTCGACAGATAAAAAATATGATGAACTGAATTAACTACGCACTGATTTCTATAATTTAATACTTTTAAACGGTTGTTTACGCTGTTTATGCCGTGTTATCTCTTATCAAAAATTCTAGACCTGTCAAGAAAGTCACCACTCACCAAAGATTACAAACTACGGCGCAATAATAGTACGCAACTCATTGATTGGCCATTTGGTATTGAGATTGTCACGTGATCTAAATAGCGGGAACTTCGAGAATGCGGTCGAAATTTCCATGAGGACTAGAAAAGATATGATTCGGATATGATATGATCTGAAGCTATGGAACGCCGTTAGTGTCAAAACCCTTTTCTTGCGCGCGCGGAATTTTTTCTGGCGCGCGGAATTTTTTTTCGGCGCGCGGAAAGAAAAAACCCGTTTTCGATGAAAATCTCTGAATTTCCGGATTCCGCGCCGGTATTCGATATATTTGCGCCGTTTGTGTCAAAACTATTTTTTCCGGCGCGGCGCTCCAAATCTGTTCCGCGCGCGGACTTTTCGATATATCGATTCCTGCTCGCCGCCGGCGCGGCGCTCCGAAATCTGTTCCGCGCGCAGAATTTTCGATATATCGATTCCTGCTCGCCGACTGTTTTTTCCGGCGCTGCACCAGAAAATAATTCCGCGCGCCACTTTTTCGATATATCGATTTTTCTGCGCGCGGAGAATATTATCTCTCTTTTGAACGATTTCCATTATCGATCCTCTGCGTGCCCCTGCCGTATGTGGGTCGTGTAAACAAACGCAGATTGATAACACAAATGATCCAAACAACTCGAAATCTCTTAATTTTAATTAATTTAAATCCATTTTCGACTTCAACCAAGCATTTGGCAATAATATTCATCGTATTTTACAACCTGGAGCCACGGCCTATCGGCTCATTTTAAGGTGCATTCTGAAAATCAGTTTTACAAGTCCAATGTCCAAACCCAGACTTTCTTCTTTCCCTTTTTTTTAACCATTCTCTTTTCACTTTCGCCTCAAATCAAATGTTTTGCAGTTTTTTTGTCTTAAGTAAGTGGTCCTGAATTCATTCAAGAGTTAGAAGTTAACGATTTATTTAGTATGATAGCCTTTTGACCTCTTAAGCTTTATCGATATGATCTCATGTAGTTCGAGGTTTCTTTGGCCCAAACCAAGTGATTACTTACACATCTGATGTGAGTCTTATGGCTCTTCAAATTCGCAGTGTAGAATTAAATCAGAGACTACAGTTACTTAATCCAGTTCTGCTCTCTTGTTCAATGTTTGTCATACGTGTTTGTTCGGTGACCACTGTAGTGCATATACACAGTTATGCTATCGGTACAGGTATTATTTCTTGTTTTCTACAGTCAGGACTTTCTCTTAAGCGCAATAATTTACCAAAGAAATTCACCTAGTTGCGTAAATAATTTGGTGTATAGATATTCTGTTAATGTCTCCTTGCGGTGATGCAAAGTTTCTGAGATCTGTCATAAGTGGATTTTGCATTTGGACGGTCACTCTTGCCTGATAAAATTACTGCTCTAGCAACTTCAAATTTATACTTTGATCTCTGATTCATCACTAAATGACACTCGTGCGGGGTCATTTATCTTTAATCAGTTCAAAGCTATTTCGACAATGAATCATCAAAGGTCCGATTGAAGAAGGAATTTTCTGGTGAGTGCTGCGGCTGAACCGACATCACAACTCTACTATCGAAAGCATCAACCAAGACATGATCATTCGTCTAGAAGTGGAAATATTTTGCAACTCATCAGCAGGCCGATTATTGAAGGCTTAGAGCAACCCGACAAGACAACAAATTCCGATATATTACATGGAGAAGATAGGGCTATGTCTTTTCATATCGGGCTGACATAGTTTCAATAATCAGGTAGCTGGTAGTTTAACAGGTAAGATTGGTAAAGTCACTTAGGTATCACAAGTTACATTCGTATCTCTTGTGGAACAGTGTTTGTAGGTATGCTTACCTTTATGGAGATTAATTGATAACAAAACGAGCATATCGATGTCATAGCCTAACTAGAAAACCATGTACGTAGATTTACAAATTTTCAGACTTTCTGTTTCTCTTCGATTATAAAATCATGCAACGAAATGTTACAAATGTCATCCCCAGATAACCTTAACCATGTTCCTGACTTATTCTTATGGGAGGATGTAATTCTATGTCTTTTCAAAATCCTTCCATCCGTCTGTACCTGAGAAATTCAGTAAATCAGCCGACTTTCGGACTTTTAACCAGAATCGTCGGCATCTTTACAATTGAAATGATTCTTATGTGTTTTTGAACAAAGGCATTTTATTAAAATTTTTGTTGGACAGGTTTGATTCACCCTGAATTCTTAAATAGAGAGAAAAAAAAATATTTTCTTCACTCTAGAAAGACATGAAACTGACCAAGCTGTAGGTAAGTAAGTAGTTTTTGATTACTTCATTCCATGAAATGTGATGAGCCTTGTTGCTGCAGGAAACACAACATACTAGCAGGAATCCTCAAATAAATTTTCTATCTTCTACAATATCTGTTGATACTTAAGTATTTGATGATACCTACGAAGTACAAAATTTCTGAAAAGACACTGGGAATACCAGCAGAGTCATCTCAAAATTTTCTCTCAGGAACAAAACTAAAAATTGTGGAAGTTTCCTAAGAATGCTCGGAAGACATATTTACGTATTATTAATAGATGAAGTGTAGCCTGCTACATATCATGTCGTATTCCTCTTCAAATATACATGCAGGTGAGTAGATTTTGAAATTTTGAGCGCACAATTTGCTTAAGAAAGAAGCGAGCACTACCATGATTTCCACTTACCATTACCACTTCCTCATAAATTTTTATAAGTTGATGCTTTTGAAAGTTGAGTTGTGATGTCGGTTCAGCCGCAGCACTCACCAGAAAATTCCTTCTTCAATCGGACCTTTGATGATTCATTGTCGAAATAGCTTTGAACTGATTAAAGATAAATGACCCCGCACGAGTGTCATTTAGTGATGAATCAGAGATCAAAGTATAAATTTGAAGTTGCTAGAGCAGTAATTTTATCAGGCAAGAGTGACCGTCCAAATGCAAAATCCACTTATGACAGATCTCAGAAACTTTGCATCACCGCAAGGAGACATTAACAGAATATCTATACACCAAATTATTTACGCAACTAGGTGAATTTCTTTGGTAAATTATTGCGCTTAAGAGAAAGTCCTGACTGTAGAAAACAAGAAATAATACCTGTACCGATAGCATAACTGTGTATATGCACTACAGTGGTCACCGAACAAACACGTATGACAAACATTGAACAAGAGAGCAGAACTGGATTAAGTAACTGTAGTCTCTGATTTAATTCTACACTGCGAATTTGAAGAGCCATAAGACTCACATCAGATGTGTAAGTAATCACTTGGTTTGGGCCAAAGAAACCTCGAACTACATGAGATCATATCGATAAAGCTTAAGAGGTCAAAAGGCTATCATACTAAATAAATCGTTAACTTCTAACTCTTGAATGAATTCAGGACCACTTACTTAAGACAAAAAAACTGCAAAACATTTGATTTGAGGCGAAAGTGAAAAGAGAATGGTTAAAAAAAAGGGAAAGAAGAAAGTCTGGGTTTGGACATTGGACTTGTAAAACTGATTTTCAGAATGCACCTTAAAATGAGCCGATAGGCCGTGGCTCCAGGTTGTAAAATACGATGAATATTATTGCCAAATGCTTGGTTGAAGTCGAAAATGGATTTAAATTAATTAAAATTAAGAGATTTCGAGTTGTTTGGATCATTTGTGTTATCAATCTGCGTTTGTTTACACGACCCACATACGGCAGGGGCACGCAGAGGATCGATAATGGAAATCGTTCAAAAGAGAGATAATATTCTCCGCGCGCAGAAAAATCGATATATCGAAAAAGTGGCGCGCGGAATTATTTTCTGGTGCAGCGCCGGAAAAAACAGTCGGCGAGCAGGAATCGATATATCGAAAATTCTGCGCGCGGAACAGATTTCGGAGCGCCGCGCCGGCGGCGAGCAGGAATCGATATATCGAAAAGTCCGCGCGCGGAACAGATTTGGAGCGCCGCGCCGGAAAAAATAGTTTTGACACAAACGGCGCAAATATATCGAATACCGGCGCGGAATCCGGAAATTCAGAGATTTTCATCGAAAACGGGTTTTTTCTTTCCGCGCGCCGAAAAAAATTCCGCGCGCCAGAAAAAATTCCGCGCGCGCAAGAAAAGGGTTTTGACACTAACGGCATCTGAAGCAAGCACTGTTGCATTCCTTGTCTTCATAGAGAAAAAAAAGGAGGTGTTTGCATCTTGAGGATTTGTACCCACCTACGTCATCAATGTAAACAAGACGCTCGTTGAGGGTTATGTTGACGCTGTAAAAACGGACCATAATGTCCGATTTTTTTACTTAAATCAACTCTTTATTTAATTTCAAGCACTTTTTATAGAATGACTTTTTCCCTTAAATTACACCATTTCCAAGAAAATCGACAGGATAAAAACGTCGCTGTACCCAATGACGTCATCAAAGCTATAGATACTCTATGAAAAATTCCAAGATGCCCGAAATGCAAACACCTCCTTTTTTTTCTCTATGCCTTGTCTTCGCAATTTTTGCGAAGAAAAATTCCACACAACGTGAAGTTCGAAAATCAATTCTAAAGATATAAGTATTTATTATAACTGACATTAGTCGAATGCAAAAACTTAAATATGAATGTCATTCATAAATTATGCATTCCATTTGATCAGTGAGTTGGACTTTTGCAAAACTTGGTGTGACAAACCGGATTTAACTCGCGGTTGAAATCAGTTTGAGTAATCAGCATTAGTTAAACAAACCACCCAGAAAAGTAACCCTACATAGCAGCCCCGAGTGGGCTTCGTGAATGTTCGTCATGATTTGATAATAAATATTCCCTTAATAATCTGTAGTTGGAAGGTGAACTTCAATAGTTAATTTCTTCCATTTTTCGCTGGGGTCCTAGCTGCTGTTACTGTTTTAATAGAATGTACAAAATATGCATGGAATACTTAAATATTACTAATTATATTCTTTTATGTATATATTATTCTACCGCTCCTTCTCTATTACTAATGATTATGATTAATATATATATTATTCTACCTCTCCTTCTCTATTGCCTCTTTTTCCAAATTTGCCATGACTTCTTCCCCTTTACTCATGATGATTTTTCGACCAAGTTCCAACCTTTGCATGTAATTAGCAAAAAATTATTACTTTGTTTTTGAAGGCCATATTGAACTGATGCAGGAAAATAAGTGTGGCAAAGTGGCAAAGTAGGCTTCCAAATTAAGTACAGTTGGTAAGGAAAGGACTACATAATTTCTGTGATAAGCTGTTAAAATTGTCTGCAGATACTTGAGGGTCATGTAATTAAAGATGCATGATAAAGATGGTGTTATTTACATTTAATTCATAAATAAATATATACATGCAGGATGTTTAAACATTACAAAAAATAATTCTTGAAAGGTACAATACAAAACATTGTGAAACAGAGAATCAGAAAGCAAGTTTTTTCATTAGTAGATAAAGGCTTTGATCTACTTCAAACCCGTGCAAGTTGTTGGGATCGCCTTGCAGTCGCATAAGTAATCCACCAAATGATACATAGGCTGCTAGTTTGGTTTTTGAAGGTTCTTTTGAACTGTCTTCACCTTCTATTCTGTAAATTGAGCCGTGCATTACATACTCAAAGGAGTCCGCTCGCGAGCCTTCTGTCTCCATCGGATTCCAGTCACCAGTGTCGATATAACCATCTTCTCGAAGTGTTACTGCAAGAACCAGCCTAAATTTGTCTCCTAATTCCATTGGGTATAGCCATGTGTTAACGTCTAAGATAAGATCCATTTTGAAAGATTCACTCTCACAGTGAAGTCTGCTGACTCGATCGAACTGTTTGCCGCCTGGGTCAATGTCTTTGACATTAAATATATCCTCGAATAGTACTCCGGCCATTTCTGAAACATAAAACAAAGAATGAAGAACTAACACTTTTGGCTTCTTGTAGAAAAAAAAATAATTAGATACACTTATGATTTCCCTAAATGGGAAAGTGCTTTCATAAATAAATAAGTTGCTGTTATCACCTCTGTTTGCTTCCCGCCTCCTTCTCGAAATGAGGAAGCTTCCAAACCTCTCCGCGCGCAGCGTCACAATCGAACATCGGATTGGGAGAGAGATGGACCGGCCATTTTGTGATTCATTTGATTTCTTCTTGAGGTAAAGGGAAGAGCTCTGAAACTGGTCCCTTCTTCGATTTTCCTCATGCTTCAATTTTTTATTTGTTTGTTGAGTCTCGCCTTGCAGTGATATTTTGCTTCATGTTCATGTGAACCTTTTATGTCCGAAGTAATAAACCTCAAATTTACATATCAAATTCGCGCTTCACATTTTTTTTTCTTCGCTGTCCCACCGTCCTCACTTGCCGAGAAGCCAGCCTACCTAACAGTTGCTTTAACCAGTCTGATCAGGTCTCTAGTGCACAAATACTAACATTTTGATACTCATCTCAAACTGCAGGGTTTATAGTCTACAACACAAAAAGTAGCAGCTGAGGGGTAGACTTAGTAACCGTCCTGTGGTATTGCTTTAAGGGCAGAAACGAAAGGTACATTTGCACATTCAAAGATCCTACGGCCCGATTATTGAAGCTAGGTCGATACAATACGACGAGACATAGCCCTATCTTAACCATGCAATATATCGCAATTCGATGTCGTATCGGGCTGCTTTAAGCTTTCAATAATCGGCCCGCAGGCTTGCTGTCAAATAATAAGCAAGGGATATAGATGAGTTTGAATTGAACTCAACTTATTTTATTTATTTGCCAAAATAGGTAGAAAAATAGAGAGTTGAAGTTTAAAGGATATCGTGGGAAAGTGGAGAGAGAAACGGTACAGAAGTTGTCTGCAACCTTCGAAGTTTCTAATACTTGTTTCACATCACACCTTCCATCTGTTAAATCCAAATGACTCTCAATTGGTCAAATGAGGTAGAATTTAAGAATGTCAAAGGGTAATGCGCGGAGTGATAAAACTATAAATAACGATTAAAAACTTACCTAGAAACGGCCAAAATAGCTAAGAATAAAATCACCGGTGATCGGCAAAATCATGTGAAAAGCAAAGGCAAACTAACCTGCAAAAATGTGTAAACAATTTAGAACATAAACAGTTGTATACAGCGTTGTCTAATTTCAAAAAATATATTTTTTAATTTGAATAGGATCATAAATATTTTTAAAAGACACTTAATATAAAAAAGATTTTAACTAAAGAGAAAAATTTTATCAAACCTCATCTAGGCATTACTTTGTTTGCTTTATCTTATATTTAACTACTGATTCGTACGACTTGGCAACACAAAGCCATCGATGTCATCCATCAGTCAACTCCAGTGTTGGTGTGTCTGTGCATTTCCAATTTTGTACTGTACGTGGATTGAATTTAATCAAATTATTTCATTACAACACTTACTTTTGCAGTAAGTCGGTTCCACCGTAATTCGTTATGCTTCTCCTAATCAACATTTCAACGTCATACTTCTGTACCGAACGTGTGCTTGAATAATTCCACAAAAGCAATCGTCATGGGCTTCCTCGAAGACACACTCATTATTTTAGTAACTCAGGTAATACAATATCTTCTTGAACTTTTAACATTCTGAATAAAGAAACAAATTGGCACTTTCTATTCAAATCACCCAAATCCGAATCCAATCAATTCCGTACCTGTACCACAAATTGAAAGTCTTGCGCATTGACAGCGTAAAACTGGTCTACATACTGACATCAGCAAGAGGCCATGTATTAGTTGCTCAGCGCAACTCTTTTATGTATTGCATCAGTAAATGTTGACTTAACTGAATCCCTGAAATTTGGATAGTTATCTGCTTGGTTTTTGGGCAGTGGGTTGAAGTTTAATAATATCAAAAGAAATTACTTATCAGATCCCTGAGCCTAAGTTGGTTTTATGGCACCTAGATTAATTAGCTCTATGACTGTAGGACAGTATGACACTGTAGACAATGACTTGCATCAAACAGCCAGAAGTCACATCTATAGAGTACAGTCAACATGTACCTTTTGATGTGAGTTACAGGATACCTATTAATGACTAAAGGAAGAGAGTTTGCATCGCCGAAATGCCAACTTTTCATAAATAATTAGATTTCCTGTTTCAATTTAGTTTTCTTGTTTCAGGCCATATTTTTTGTGGGCGGATGGCTTTTCTTTGTGAAGCAGCTTTTCCGAGACTATGAAGTTCATCACCGCCTGGTCCAGCTTATATTCTCAATCACTTTTTCACTGTCATGTACAATGTTTGAGCTGATTATTTTTGAAATAGTCGATGTCTTAAATTCAAGGTAATTTTTTTAAAAAATAATTGAGCTACAGGCCAAAAATAAATTAAACAAATAATATCTCAAACTATGTAGAGATGAGAAATAATAAAAAACTTACAGGAAACAAAACAAACGTTTCAACCGCCAACAAATTCTTGTGAAAATAGAATTCTTGCGGAGGGCCACCACCCCCAATACCAAGAAATTTGATGCTAGCTCAATTTTGAAGTTTTTTGATTTGATGTTCCTTACGATCTCCTGAGTAAGATGATGCTAGACGAGGGAAACATCATTCCTAATCATCAGTTCGGTTTTCGCACTGGTCACTCAACTGTTGAGCAGGTACACAGGATGACGGCTCTTGTAGAGAGGATCTTAGAAAACAAGAAAGTCTATTCGGCAGCATTTCTTGACATTGCGCAGGCCTTTGATAAAGTATGGCAACTAGGTCTCCTCTGCAAGATTTGGGTCCTGTTGCCCAAAAACCACTTCCAACTACTGAAATCGTATCTCCACAACAGACAGTTCAGAATTCGCTTCAACAATTAATACTCTAAATTCCACCCAATAACAGCAGGTATTCCTCAGGGCAGCATGCTAGGTCCTATCTTATACAATCTGTTCACTTATGACATCCCAAAGCCACTAAAAGGATTTGTCAGTACTTTCGTCGATGATATCACTTAAACTGAAAATGGTAAAAATTTTATGGAGGCTAACGCCAAACTTCACTGGTGGCACTTCTCCGAACGATAAACTGTCTTTAAATGCCAAAAATGCACTTTTCAGACCTGATTTTCTCTAGATTGATACTCAAAAAATTTTATTTTATTGTACTCAGGTCTTAAGGAACATTATATTAAAACTTGAACCCAAACAAGTTACTTGAGCGATAACAGCATAAAATTTTTAAAAGGATCTTAATCAAATAACCAATGACCTTGCCATTAGATTGAGAAAAATTGAGCTTACCACAAATCTAACTCCAAATCTGATCAATCGTAAAATTCCACTGATAAAATACTAAATTGCTGTTACAAATTCATTTACAAATTCATTCTCCTTTTTTTCTGTGTCTATATTGTTAAATTACTGTCATTTGTATGTATTTAATCTAAACAAAGAACCAATTGCCTATAGTTTTTTCTGTTCTTTTAAACTCTCCTCTCTTGGATTGGTTTCAGTTCTCGATATTTACATTGGAATATTGGACTTTACATGATGCTGTTCATGGTCATTGTAATAATACCATTCTACATTGCATACTTCATAATGAGCAATGTTCAGTTCGGTGAGTGTTTTATAAATAGATTTGATTAAGGAAGTTTAACGAAAGCTTATGGGAGAGCGAGAGAAAATTACGAAAAATTTTGAGCTCAAGCCATTGGTCATGTTGTATTAATTATTAAAAATGCACAAAATCACAAAACGGAAACACAAGCTAGATCGTAACACGGAGAGTCAAAGACGTTCGATGATTTGAGAGAGACGCAATATGATGCCTGTGGATTAAAAGATCCACAGGCCCAGAATCGAATGAAGCTTAAGTATTTAAAGGGAGTTAGATGTCAGAAGTCATGCCATTCATTGGCTCTTTCTGATTGGAGGGCTTTGCTCTTGGTTGTCTCTTATCTCGTTGATCAAGTAATCATCATGCAATTGATAGTCCTGGATAAAAGGGTTAATGAACATAATTCAGAATGAAAAAGGAACTTTCAGCTTGAATACTGAATAGTGATATGAGCAAATATTTAATAAAAAGATAATGGAAAAATCGGGACTGAAAAGTTAAAAGAAAATGTTGACAGTGAGTATTCATGCCTCTCAGCTAAAAAATATGTTCCATTAATCATCAGAATTTCTCTATCAATTTCGCCAAATTCAAGCCACTGAGTCTCTTACAACAAAATATCCTTTAGAAATTCCTTCATTAAAGATGTGATATTTGTCCAAAAGTTTTTTACTGGGTTGCTTTCCAATCTATTGATAGTAACTTTTTTGTCTTGATGTTTCAGTGAGATTACAGATGATTCGACCTCTGACATTCCTCATCTATTTCTTTTACTTCTACTTGTTCTGGAAATTGGGCGACCCCTTCCCAATTCTGAGTCCCAAACAAGGTATTTTATCTATTGAACAGGGAATCAGTAGAATTGGGGTCATCGGAGTCACCGTCATGGCACTTCTCTCAGGATTTGGTGCTGTCAACTACCCGTATACATCTATGGCATACTTCATAAGGTATCATTTGTTTATTTTAATGAGTTTGAAATACATGTGTTGCAAGTACAGTGGAGTGCCAAGCCAGATATTTTTACCAGCCAAGAAAGGTTATGTTCTGGCTTGCACTAAAACGTCAGAAAAAAATTATTTTCTGTGGACATCTGAATGATTTCAGATTTCAGTGTAACAATCAGTGATTGTGTTAGTCACTATGTATTATTCTCATTTTACATTCAAACAATGAAGTTGCTGTCAATTTTGCATGCCGCATTAGGAATTCTTTTGCTTCTCCAGCAAAAAATGGGGAAAAACTAGAAAATAAGCTGATTTTGAAATTTTTTGGCTATATATTATATACTCTCAACTTTTTTGCCGAGTTTAACAATTGTGTTAAAAGCACATGTTTATATCTTGCTTAGAATCTGATTTCCTAACTTCCTGTTGCTTGAATCATCTTCTATGTAGAATTTTGAATAGGATCTGGGTGCTTTAATTTATACTTTGTGTAGAGGTCCATCATTTAAAATCATAAATTCTATCACTTGCACAGGGCTCGAAAAATTATACTAATTTGATTTAAATTTTTTTCTTAGGAATGTCAAGCCATCGGACATCCATTCAATTGAAAAACGACTCATGCAAACGATGGACATGATAATAGTAAAGAAGAAGAGAATAGCACTAGCAAAGCGTGGAAATGCTTTGTCCAATGGTAGTCAGAATCGAAATCAACATGGATTGTGGGGTATCCTGAGGACTGTCACTAGTTCAGTGAAAGGATCATCTGAAAGTATCCTTTTTAATTTTCAAAACTTTGCTCCCTTTAAATTCAGTTATTTTGTTATTTTTTGTTTCATTTTGTATAAAACGTCATATTTTGTTCATGAAAGTTCAGCGCGCAGGAACTGAGTTTCTTTGAAAATGAGGACTCTGTCAGTTGGTTGTCAAAAAGCTGGTTGATTAGTAAGAATTTGATTTATTTCTCTGTAATTAGAATCACTCATTGGAAATTTAGAAAGGAGCCAAGTCTCTTACAAGATTTAATTTATCTTTTTTTTCCTAACGGGAAGGAACCAGAGAAAATATAATAAAATATCATTTTAGAAAAGATTGAAATTCAGCTGTTGCATAATTGGAATACTTTAATGAGTTTCCTAATTCCTATCATCATTTCTACTGGTTATTTCCTTAATTAAAGATAGATATCAATCAGCTGAAGCAAGAAGCAGCTGCACTGGAAGAGCTCAGTCGTCAGCTCTTCCTTGAAGCACATGACACACGTAACATGATGGAGCGAGCAGAATGGGCTAAAACATGGAGAGGAAAATACTTTAATTTCCTCGGCTACTTCTTCTCTCTTTATTGTCTGTGGAAAATTTTTATCGTAAGTTTTTATTCTTTCAAGTAGTTTTGGAGCATATTGAACCATGGATACAATGTAAACGAATGAAGTAAAGTTGGGTGCAAAGCATCTCTCAGAATAGAGATAAAAATTTTGCATTGCATCATTAGCTTTTAGTGCCTTATTTTGTAAAATGGAAGTATAAATTACTGCGCTGCACCAATCATGGATCCAATTAGCCTTGACGGAAAATTGACAAACATTACGACACACTTCAATTGTGCCAGGAGACAACAAACACTTTTCTAGGAGATTAGACTTCCATATGTAGATAGGAAAAAGTTCTACACTTTTCCTGGGGTAAGCGGTATTTTTTTTGGAAATTTCTTGATTCTGTAGAATAATTTTAAATTCCCAATGAAAAATTTTTTTGAATTGAATTGGGTGGGAACTTTTACACAGGATCTGGAATAAGTTAAGAGATTTGTTTTTAATCGGAAAATTGAAAATTTTATCAGAGGGGTTTTGAAACCCTCTCAAATAGATCGCAAGCTCATATTTGCATATATGTATTAAACTGGACCTAAAGAAAAACAGGCTGGAAAGTGGGCTTGCACTCGCAAGATCACAACTATATCCCTAAGATTTGCTCATGAGATGGCGATAGTCACCTTAACCCACAGGAAAAAAAGTTGTGCTTTCCTGATCACTTTTACTTTGCCTAATGGAATCGGTTATCCTGCATTTTTTGTATACTCGTCAAGAACTTTTCACTCAAAAAAATGGAAGCTTATCTATTGTTTCATTGAAAACTTAATCAAATGTTCTCTGTTTAAATTATTTATTCAAAATCTTCTTATGTTTCAGTCAACAATCAATATCATATTTGACCGTGTTGGAAAAAAAGACCCTGTAACTAGAGGAATGGAGATTCTGGTTCACTGGGTTGGGCTGAACATTGATGTAACTTTCTGGTCCCAGCATATCTCTTTCTTTTTAGTTGGTTGCATTGTTGTGACATCCATCAGAGGTCTTCTCTTAACTCTTACCAAGGTGAGTTCTGTCGTGTTAATGATTGATGTCAATATTTTGAATAAGAACCCAAAGAACAAAAAATAGATTCATTTTAATATAAATGCAAAGAGCTGATCCATTTTTTCAAAAAGATTCTGAAACCTTCTGGGGAAATGTTCAATGTTCACCCTGGATGAGAATAAAATCTGAAAGCCTTTAGTCTCAGGACAAGCAATCACCAAACTCACAAAGGTCTGCAAAATCGAAAATTCTGATAATCTGTAACAGTTAAATGCAGGAGTGCAGTAAATACCTGAACTTGCTCCCGGGCGAGCGACTGAAAATGAGGAAGAAGAAGGAAACATTTTTTAAGGGTCCAAAGTCGAGGCCAGCTGTTATCGGAACCAAGTATATGCTTATGGCTTAAGGCAGGCACTAAATCATGGAAAATGCATCGCTGAACTTTCATTTCTTGTTCGTTTCTTTTAGGAGGGGGACTTTGGTGCTAGGGTAAATATTTAAAGGGTAATATGTACCTAAAATACTGTGACAGGCAACATGTTAAAGTTTTTATCAGTTAAAAATGGTTTAAATGTTCATTTTTATTCCTGTTATTAGGGTTAGAGGTTAAGGGTTGTTGATATTGATAAATTGATTTTTAACATGGTGAACTCTCTAGATTCACACTAATTTATTGTAATTTTTCTTTCAGTTTTTTTATGCAATATCAAGCAGCAAATCATCAAATATAATCGTTCTAATTCTTGCTCAAATAATGGTGAGTTTTTAAACTTTTTTTTTCAATGGTTATTAAGTTTTACAAATATTTTCCCTTCTAATCCATACTGAACTCATTATGGTCTCGAATAACAGTTATTTTGGGCTTGTAATAGAGTTAAGACTGAGGAAGATGAAGCTCTTAACATGGAACTCTCCCTCATTTTATTTGAAGTTAAGAAAAAAATAAAAATAAAGCTTGTAGCATTATGATATGCCAAAGAACATTGAATAACACGCTCTAGCGGTTATAAAATGATTTAAGATGGATGTTGCAAAACTTGGGAATGGGTTGTTTACGTTATGCAATGTTGAAATGCTGGTGGTTATTTGATCAAATGAAATGTATCAAACCCTGCTGAGTGTGACTGTAGAAAGAAACAGCATCGCTCAAATCAAGAGACTACCAAGTTGGTGAAAAATGTGCGCAGTAATGACGGAAATTTAGACTGCGTCTCAAGGAATGCAAGAGATCTTCATTTTTTTCCCCTCGAAGGACCTCAAAATATAGGGCATGTCTCGCATACAGGAGTGTTTTATCCGTGGACAGATACTGAACTTACTAACATTGCAGACTGAAAGCCCGAACTAAACAAAACAAAGACATCTCGTAATTTGCCATTGTGAAAAAACTCACAAAACCGTGACCAGTTTTAAGATAAAGGAACTACCTCTACAACTTACCTTACTGCAGTTATAAGTGCTAATTATTTCTATGTCTGTTGCAGGGTATGTATTTTGTATCCTCAGTTCTTTTGATGAGAATGAACATGCCACCCGAGTACCGTATTATCATTACCCAGGTCCTGGGAGAGCTTCAGTTCAGCTTTTATCACCGATGGTTTGACGTTATTTTCCTAGTCAGTGCCCTGAGCTCAATACTCTTTCTATACCTTGCACACAAACATGCGCCTGTAGAAGAAAAGCTAATTGACCAAAGACTCTGATAATATAAGTTCCTGACTGATTTCCCCAAAGTAAGTTTAACCTCCTCCATTTTTCTTTGCGTTCTGGTTGTCTGAAACGCAGAGTGAATGGAAGATAAAAAAAAGTCAAAGGTATTGATTTGGCTTATTCTCACTTGTTACAAAAACATTGTAATCTCACTCTAGAAACTATAATTTCTTTTTAGGGGTACGCTTCACTATACAAAAATCGTTGCTCTTTAAACTTAAGACTATTGGAGCCTTGATCCACATCTGTCGAGAAAGAGATGATGCCACTGAAAACAACCAGTCAAATCTCCACTTTTCCTCGAGGCACTATGCATGAAATAATTGCCTCAAAATAAAATTGATATAGGGAACTGTCGCGTCCTTCTTGCTGATTTCAGCTCTCACACTGTATTTGGTCTACTGCCTCCTGAATTTTAACCAGTTCTTGAGGATGTCTTCGTTCACCTCAAGAAGTGATGGTTTGATGAGGAACTCCATAACATTCTGAATTGCAAAGAGCAATAGAAATTCCTTGATTGGCGAGGAATTTAGGAGTTGTGGTAATTAGCACTCGGCTGAAATTTAGATTTGAAGCAATATGCTAGTACACGACGTCATGATAACATTACTATCCAACAAAAATTGTAATTTCACATCTACTGACGTATGAGCAAGTGCTACGCTCCAGCTCTTCTTGTTATGTAGCTCTCAACTTCACATTTGTCCTCACTACCTCAACCGCTTTGCGCGTTTTCTCGATCTTTTCTCGGGTTGGATATTCCGTTCAAAACAAGCACTGCTTTGAAGCGTGATTGACACACCCATCATTATCTTGTCTCTTAGTATCTCGTTCTGGTGAGTTCTGTAGTCACAATGAACAAGGAGCCTCTTTAGATCCGAGCTGAATTTTTCAAAAGACTTACTCACATTTTGGCTTCTGTTGTTAAACTTCAGGGGTTCAATTGCTACATTTTTTTGTGATTTTGCCCACTCATCAAGCTTTTTGATCAACTGTTCAGAGTCTTTCGATTTGTCTAACCCAAGTGCTGTAATTCTTTGTGGTCCTTTCTTGTAGGGATCTTAAGGGTGGGCTTCCTTAAGAACTCTTTCCACTGAGGATGTTCAAATTTTCTGTGAGAGGTGGCTGTTGTGTAAACTCCTAGATAATGATGGCGATTTTTTCGAAGAAATCGATTTCGGGAAATCGATTTGATTCCAAAAAAATCGATTCCATTTTCAATCAGATAAAAAAATTTAAAAACAAAAACACAAGTATTACCTCTGTTCTTGGATAATTCTTTATCGAGTAAAGTTTGGTATAAACTTTTGTGGTGATTTTAAAAAAGTTGGTAAAGATTGCTAGTGTCATAACTTGTTTTCACAATTTTTGAACACCGCCTACACTTTTTTGAGTTTTTCTCGACATTATCAGCAGGTTGAAACTCGCTGTAAATGAAAGCATAAAACACTTTTGGCCTTCTAGGGAAGTCGGTTTTTCGCCTGCCCACGTTAACATTTATTTACATAACTACTATGTAACTGAACTATATGAAGCACCAATTACACAATAAGGCACACAATTGAAAATAGCACGATAATGGCACTAAAAAATGGCATTTATTTGAAAAGGTTATGGTTAATTGTAGAATTAATAAATTCACGAGTACATGCAAGCACTTAGCAGCTTGTAGAGAATCATAGGAAATGAAGAGTAGTTGGGAACCAATCAAGGGAGGAAATTTTGATTTTTTTTAAATCCGATAACCCACTTTACTTTATTACTTCTGCTACCTCCTGTTTTTGGGAAATTTTTTTTAAAGTACTGTCTGCTTAGAATTACAAATACTCCAAAAAAATATTTTCTTTTCAACATCGGCTATTTTCTTGAGCATTTACTTCCTCTGACGTTTTAAATAACTCCGGTCTACAACTTTAGATTTGTCCGTCGCGTTAATTAATTTAGCATCTACTAAAGTTGTCGTGACAATCATAGCAGCAGCTCTAGTGGGCACACCAGTTCTCGCAAGAATTTCAGTCACTGTTGGTAATTGCAAACGCATTTGCCCGGATAATGATTTGCACACATTAGAATTGATATCGATTTTTTCCTGACGAAGCATGTCAACTACTGAACTGATCGAGTTATCATCATCTGTTGAAAATCCTTGATGAGACGTTTGTGAGAGCGGTTCTTCATCTGAAACCTGAATTTCTGGATCGGGTTCCTTATCAATTTCAGAGTTCCTTGCTTCCAGACTCCTCTGCGATGATGCTCTTCTCGCTCCTTTCAACAAAACCCCTGTCTCCTTGATATCAACGCCACTGATTTCCAAAAGCCGCTTAATCTGTTGTGGCGTAAAGTGGTAAGGGCTCGGACTCCAGGGGCGCTGCCACTGAGGGACCTGGTGTCGTTGGTGATTCTGCTGTTGACGGTGTAGCAGTGTGTTCCGGAATCGGGGGTGGGGAGAATGGCGGAGTCTGTATGGCCGGTGGAAGTCCATTGGAAGGTGGCGGAGGTGCGCTGACGGGCGAATGTAGTGGAGATAACAGGTCCAGGTCCGGTAGGTCCAAGCCTAGTTCGAGGAACAACTCGGATGGTGATTTTCGTTTCCTGGAGGTGTCAGATGTTGGTTGTGTGGTAGTAGTCCTGGCCGGGGGGTGTGTGGTGCCAGGTAGCATGGAATCCTGTGCGTTGGTTTTCTTTGGAATTCTCCATGTGGTTGCTAGTTTTCCAGGGGCTGGTGCAGGCGTTTTGGTCCTAGGAGTGTCCATTGTAGTCTTGGGGGTAGTCTGCTTGGGTTGTGGGTCCAAGGGTGCATTATCGGTTTTTCAGGCTCGCGACTTCCAGGGTTTCGGTTGAAGGGCGCTCGACTGTTTGGAACTGGGGGTGGATTTTGCGCATGGTGACTTGGCGCACTGAGCTGCCGGAGTGGTGGAGTTGGAAGTACTTTTTACGGCTTGTGATTTAGGCATAACCGCACGAGGGGTGTTGGATTTTTTGGCGCACTGGACTGGTGGGATTGTAGAGTTGGAGTTAATTTTCACGGCGGGCGATTTAGGCATAACCGCACTAGGGGTGTTAGATTTTCTTGCGCACTGAACTGCCCGGGTTGTAGAGTCGGAGTTAGTTTTCACGGCTGGTGATTTGGGCACAACCACACTGGGGGTGGTGGGTTTTGCGGATGGCGGCTTAGCGCAGTGGGCTGCCGGAGTTCTAGAGGTGGTGAAGGGTGTTGAGAAAATTAATAAATAGACATTACACGATAGACTTATTCGTTTCCTTTATTCCACAAAACCAAACTAAACCGAACCGGTACATTTCACGATATCCGACATCCGACGCCATTATTACATGAGTACATCATTCCAATACAAGTAGAGACTTCTTCACACACATGAAATAGGTGCTGCTCTCTAGCGTGAATCAACATTATCAATACGCCTCCTTAAATTTATCTTTTACTCTAAGAAGGTACAAAGATGAATTAACAAATATTTCAAATACAAAGAAAAAACTTACATTTAAATACAAATTTGTTACAAAAAAGATTTCAGTTTATACGCCTCTCAAATTTGTGTTTGAATTTATGTTATTTACTTTTAATGTGTTGGACTTGTTTAACTTGTTTTTTTTTCAATTTTCTCTCACTTTAAATTTAAATTTCGACGAAATTTTTCAAATTTAATTTTGCCAAGTGGCTTCGTAAATAAATCAGCAGTGTTCTCATCTGAATCAATGGGAAGAATATCAATTACACCCTTTTTATAGTTGTCATTAATGAAATGGTAATGAATCTCGATATATTTGGAGTTTTTTGTAAAATTTCCACGCTGAGCTATGTCTAGGGCTCCTGAATTGTCTTCAAACACTTTAATTGGCATTTTAATTTCTATATTAAAAAATTTAACTAATTCTTTAACAAATAATAATTCTGAAATGGCTTCCGACAAAGCAACATATTCAGCAAATGTACTACTTTTAGTAACAATACTTTGTTTCTTTGTTTTCCAAAATACTAAATTTCCAAAAAAATTGATGATAAACCCAGAGGTTAGTGCTGGCTTAGGCAGGACCGCACTAGGGGCGGTGGATTTCGCGCATGGTGTTGTAGCGCACTGAACTGCCGGGGGTGTAGAGGTGGAGAAAGTTTTGACAACTTGTGATTTTGGTATAAGCGCACTAGGGGTGTTGGAGTTTTTGCACGGTGGTGTAGTGCACTGAACGGCTGGGGGTGTAGGACCGGAGCTGGGCTTCACGGTGTCTGGTTTGGGCATACTTGCACTAGGGGTGGGTGTGGCTGGTGGAAGATGCGCACTGAGGGTTGAAGGGGCACTGGGGCCTGGGGTGATGTTTTTGTTTTTTGGGTTTCTAGGGTCATCACTAGCGAACTGTACGTCGGAAGAAGACACTGGGGATGAACTTTCACTGATGGAGAATAGCTGAGGTGTCCAAGGTCTGATCGGTGTTCCTGCCATTTTTTTGCGATGTTCTTGAGTGAGGAGCGGTTTTTTGTTTTCGGGGGCCAAGGTCCAGGCGTCTTCAAATGAAGTCAGGAGCGCGTCCATCGTGCGGTTGATATTGATCTCGACTGAGAGAAGGATGCACTTTTCGGCTACGATGAGCTCAGGGCTTCTTGAGAAGATGCAATAACTTTGGCGCTCTTGAGACTGAAGTGCGCCACGCGCTGTGGCATTAGCGAGATTTGTATACCGGGAGGTCCAGAGTTCCTGCGGGAGTAGATGAAAGCTGGGGCTCTTCGAGGATTTCATCTTTCGCTCGTGAACTCACATGGTGATCTTGAATGGCATACATACTCTCAGTGATGCGCGTGGCGTGCTGACGCGCCGCCACACTGTTGATCGATTAAAAACGACACTTCTTATTCAGGAACCTCTGAACCTTGTTTACAAGTACATTTTTTAATTTGCTGACAATTGCAAGTGCAAATATTCATTAATTTCCGCGAATTTGTTTTATAATCGTCAATTTTCTTTGTAAGTGACACGCCTTTATGAGGTTTACACGTACTCGTCTTAATGTCATTGTACTTTTGATGATACCGTATGATCGCAGCTTTAACAGCTCTCTCTGTCACGGCTAGTAGGGATTAAAGCTCTCCTCCTAATTTCACACAGTTTTTTCGCGATGGACGAAGCAATCATATGGATTATAGGTTTCCGGCCACAATTTTCGACTCGTAAAAGTTCACGAGTGTAAAAAAAGAACTTCATCACCTCCTGGTTTGTTGGCATCATTGAACCACTTGAGGGCGCGGAAACACCAAAAAAAGGGCACTCAATTGTGCTTCTCGTCACTTTCTTCATCATTTTCGAATGTTAACTCAACACTCGCGTATCATTCATCGACGGATCAACAGCCTAATCAACTAAACCGACTCAATCAACTAACAACTTAATCAAATTGCACAATAATTCGACGGGCTCGTTCACTCGATGTTTGTTGTTCAAACGATAAGGCGAATCTAAATCTTGTGACTGAATACAAGACAAGCGTAGGAACTTCAAATTTTGGGATGAGTTTTCACCCTCAGTTGGCAGCCAATCAGGTGATAGCATTCATCTAGGAATGACCGAGGTCAGGCGGTGGGTTGTCAAGCTGAAGCGAATGAGTCTTACGCCGGCGTTAAAACCCGCCCTCGCGCTGACTTCAACGTCATGCATTGCGTGCATCCTCGTGCCCAGCTCCAAATAGTATTTCAGCAGCTAAAAACTGTTAAATTGGTCCGGAGAAATGAGAACAAATTAACTATTTTTGCAATTGCCTTAATCCTAGGATCCTTAATCCTCCAAGGAAATTGAAAAAATAGGCTGAACTCTCCACACTTCAAGCTTTCTTTGTTGAGGAAAGTATAAAAATAGGTGATCTTTAAGGTGAACATCAGAATGTTGAAGGAAAGGGTTTGATTCATGGAGAAATCAGTTCTAACCACGATCATACATTCATTCCCCTCCCTTATGCGCCCAATCAGTGGCTAACGGGAGGTATTCAGCCGCGCGTCGCGCTAGGGGCAAGCGTAGGCGCCGCGTCCTGCAGCGTCGCTGTTTTTTTATGATTCGCTCGCCGGTTACTCATTTAACCACTTAAAATACGGCAAAATGCGTAAAATTATTGCCCCAAATGCCAGTAACTCGGGAAAATCTACGGAAAACGACCTTTTTTCGTCCTTTTAAATGCATTTTTAAAATTTACGCCTAAATCGCGACGGCAGAGGGGTCTAAAGTTGACTTAGGCGCTTCAAATTTTGTGTACGTTATTCTGACATGGTAATACAACTTTTTTTCAACATGATTCGTTTCCGGGGAAAAAAGTCATTTTTCGACCCAGCCTAGCAGAAGAATCATTTAAGTCGGAGCGCTTTGAGTGAGAATATTTATTTTTCAAGCTGCATGTGATAAATATTATTTTGTCAAAAATTGTCTTCATCTTAACTAACCACCTGTTATGCTGAGAAAACCTTTACATTCACTTTATTAATTGATGAAATTATACCCTCTGAACTGATTTGAAGTTTCGTCCTTTCACTCTTTTTTTCGACAGAAAGTGGATTATTTAACATAGATTAGTAACTTATTATCGTGTGGCTTATCAGTCAAAGCAGAAGGGATTAAGTTTCAAGAGTCAACCTGCAGTAGAGCTCTAATTGATTTTTAAACTCATTCACTCATGCTGTCCGAAAAATCAGTTTCATAACTAATTTTCAAATGGAGGATGTTGCATGTAATTGAACGAAACAAGTGCTTTGGTGCCTAGGAGTTGCATTTCATTTCTCAGGAGACTGATGTAGTTTTAAGCGTTTTTGTGTTCATCAAAGTTTTTAGTGTAGATAAGATTTAGGAAAAAACAAAGAGCAACCAATTAGGTCAGATCTTCAAAACTGCCTCGATTGCTTATTTTTTACTGGGAACATGTATTTTATGTTTAAACATCATACCCACCCTTTTACGTCTAAGAAACTAATGAATGTCATTCATAGGAACTTATTTTCCTCTCTCGTGGTTATGAAGAACATGCTTTTCAATCTACAAAGTTGGTTCTTTTTCTGTCAAAAATTAAATGAGAGTTGACATTTTGAGGCACTGTTTTCAGAATGAAACTATTGAAATTAACTGTTTATTCGTCTAAGTCATCTCTCCCTCTCAAGGAAAAATCAACACATTCTTATTGTTGAGTTTAGTATTGATTGGACGGATCAATACAATACTGCTTGCTGGGAGGGCCCTCAATTATCGTGCAGAATCAGCATTGCTATCCATTTCATAGATAGCTATTGGGATCAACATTATAATGCTTGTAATTGTACATTTTCCTCTCTTTTTTAACAATTTAATAATTCTTGAGGAGCGTCATAATAGCCTGTTCCTTTTTAGAATAAAAGATGTCTAGATTTCTTTACCTCTTTTGTCTTAAAATGTATTTAAAAATTGACTGTAATTAGATTGAATTATTATAATTTTTGTTAAATAATCATTATAGAGGTGCATATTTGCACTACAGAAGCCATTCTGCTCCTATCAGCAAGATCAGATTAATTATTTTCTTTTTCTTTTTTTACAACTACAACGTTATTTTCGATTTCTTATCAACCATTGCATTTGGTTAAGAATGTATCGTTTCTGTGATAAAAAATTAGTTGTAGTTTTGTTTTGTTACAAACAGAGATTGGGACATAAGTAAGAAAGATATCCCAGTCGAAGGTTGCCAGTAAATGTATAATTTGTACTTTGGGGTTTTTTTGCTTTCTGTCATGACGCAAAATTATATTAGTGGTTAAATATCTTGAAATTTTTCCTGTGCAAAAGAATCTATAATTTTGATTACAAGGTTGAGTAGATTGGTTCAAATATAGAGTTTTAGAATAGTTTTGCTCTAGAATTCTAAATTTTGTCGCGGCTAGAAGCTGTTATGTTCAGGGAGGAAAGACACTAAGTGAAAGGGAAAATTCCTGGAAGTTTCTTTTTACCCCTCAAAACTTTAGTAAGTTGTGTGTCTCAAGCCACTGAATCCTTACCTCCTGAAGAAGAAAATTTCAGTCTACCATACCTTAGAACTAACCTGAGAAAGTTCATTGAGTTGCTACTAGTCAAGACTGATTCTAAGGCAAATTTTAAATTCACTATTTTCATGGGAAATGTTTTCTCCTGCTACAGACAAGCCTTAATTTCATAGCCACTCTATTTTTCTCCTTCCAGCTCCTCTAATGACTCAAGTTAGTCAATTTTAACTGATTTCATTTTTATCTTCGAGGAAAGCAAAAAAAAATTTCATTAGTCTTGGAATGATTTCCTACTCTCTTGTATAAGTGAAATAATTTAATATTGCACTTCTTCAAAATTATTGATTCTCTTGTATACCTCTAGTTAGGCACCTGTGTTTTTTTTATTTTTAATTTGTGGACAAATCTTTGTTTAATTGTGGCTGTAAATTGTACCGACTGTTGATAAAGTGTTTTCACATTGTATAAATAAAATATTATTTTTACAAAACAGAATTTGCTTTTCATTTTCTCTGTATTCAGATATGATATCTCAGACTTCTCCAAACGTTGCTCTAGATTCATGGGGAAAACTTTAACAGTTCATCCCACCAGTGCAACATCATAATTGAGGGAAATTTTTTCTCTCAATTTTTGGTGATTGAAAAAATATTGAGAAAATGTTCCGAAATTCATTGTAGTTTATGAACTCAATAAGAAGGTGCCTTTTCAAAGGTGGCTTGTGATTCAGGATCTCTATTTTTTGCATCACCAAAACCTCAGGAAAACATGTGCTTTTTCAACCATGGAAAATCTTATTTTCAATGAAAGTAGCCAAAGGAAAGTTATATTTTAAAAAGTTCATTATTCTCTATTGGTCCTGAAGAATTTCAAACACAGAAATCGGTCAATTTGTAACATTTACTATCCACAGGAAAAAGGATTTCAGCGCTCAAAGACAATTTTAGAGGGGTGCATTTTCCTGCAAAGTTTGGTAAAAAAATCGTAATTTTCATTTTCTCCAGAACACACCCGAAATAAAAAGTTGCAAGCATTTAAGTTCTGCCAATCGTGTCAACGGTGTGTGAAAATTTACAATATTTATGATCTAACGTTTTTTTAGTCTTGATGTAGCATACTAAAATTTTGGCTAACTTTTTCTCAAAAGTAAGTTTTTTTTCAACTACAAGTGTTAAACTTTACTAACCCTGGTTTAGTTTAGTTGTATTTCTTTTTCTTTTGGCAGTCAAAATTTTTACAAACCAATGCTCTAAGCTGTGGTATTAATGTCTTAATTTCTAAACATTTTTCGCCAAGATCCCTTTTTCTCAAGAATAAGAAATCTAACTCTTCAGCTCCAACGTATTAAATTTTAAGTGTTCCATTTCCCTAAAATTTTAATTAAATTTCAAACAGCTTGGATTGAATATTTTTTTGTAGACTGGGTACAGAAGTATGTAACTTTAATAAAAAGAAATTTAAAATTGCAATTTTTATTCTTCAATTCGATAACTAAAATAAAAACAAATTCCTTCTGTTAAAATTAACATAAAATTAAAAGTATGTACAAATAATTACAAACATATACCATGTTGGTGCTATGTGTTGAGGGGACTTGAAAAGCACCTTGTATAAACATCCAAGTCATAAATGCTCTGAAGAATTTAGGTGGATTATAAATGCTGACTCACTGATAACATTTCATGTTATCTAATTTCAAAGATTACTCGAAGGATAATCTGAAAAAATAGTCGTTGCTTCCAAATTTTCTTTCCATTTTTATGCATAAATAGCCTCATGGCTAAATCACCAGATAAATCCTGCATATTCTAAAATAATTGTTTTAAATGAATTTAAAAGAGCTACAGCGATTTCAACATTGAATTCCTCAAGTTTTAAAAAACAGCTTTAGACAGATAAATCTTCAGACAATGATTAGCTGCGGCAAGCATGTTTCCTTATTTCATGATTGATCAGCCTATTAATTTTATGATGAAATATATACTTAAATTTCCACTGATTTTGAATTGAACAAAGTAAACAAAAAATGAACCATGTATCTTCATTATGGCATTAACCCTGACATGCATGTATTCTTACATACCTCAAGGCCCAGGTCACAATTGAAATGCTTCCTTTTAATTTAAATACGTCCAACTATGGGTCAAATTGACTGCACAGATATGATTGCCACAATTGGACCGAGCTTTACAGGAATGCGCAATGTCACATCAAGTTTGTACCCACTGAAAAAGAAATTTTATTCCTCTAACAACTAACAAGGACAAAGTTTAACTACCACTTTCTTGTTCAAAATTTTGCCCTGACTTTAAATTTTCAACATCAGAAAATTTGCAGCTAGTTGAATTCTAAACTACTCCCAACTCATTTTCCCCGAAAATGCGACTTGCTACGTTTTTGTTAAACTCGGTCTAACTGATGAAAAGGCGAAAGTTCGGCAGGATTCAGTTTGTGTGAGCCATTAATTATGTAAAAAGATCGTTTCTAAAAAGGGAGGAAAAAAGCACACTTACAAGAACAATGCTCTGAAAAACCAAGATACATTAATTATAATTAAAAAAATATCTACATTGCTGAGAACTGGAGGGCATTTCACAAGTTAAGACCCTGCTATTCATTGCAATCTAATTCATAGGATTAAATGAACTTTTTAGGGACTCATTTATGCAATGCAATGAATTCATATTTATTTTCATGATAATAATGCTTAAGAAACTAGCTTTGGCATTTTAAGGAGAGAAAAATATTGATTATGGACACTGAATGTCATTCCAGTCCTTATAATTGGATTTAGAGGATCAATATCAAGGTATTTTGTCACCGTTAAATTTCATTACAATACCCCAGATTTTCCTCGAATGTTTCATAAGTCTACAGCGCTTATGCTAAGAAGGAGGCTTTATATAATAGTCTGCTTTGATGAAACTTCAAGTCTCAGTGCCTCATGTAACAAAGACTAGTTCAGCGGAAAACCAGGAGCAACAGGTTTTTTAGATCATCACAGCTTCACTTAATGATGCTAAAATAATTGGAATGAAATAATTGACGTTGCAATAGAGACAAATTATTTTTCAACAAAATGAATAACAAATTACTTAGATATTACTATATGAGTGAGGGGTCCCAGCAGATGATAAAGGGGGAGTTTGAATTTCAGAGGTTGGCGACTGAGGTGTGTGAGGTGCCAGGGGTGTTTGAGGCAGTTGCAGTGTTTGTGAAATTTGGAGTGGCTGTGAAAATTGTAACGCCTGAAGCGGAAGAGACTGCACTGGGAGGTTTTGCGGGGTTTGAGATGTTGGGAACATTTGCGGGGTAAAGAGGTTTGGGGGTACTTGGAGGGGTTGAGGCATTTGAACGGTCTGTGGGATATGAGATGTTTGAGGTGAGAGTAGGACCTGAGGTGATTGTATTGTTTCCGGCAACTGCAAGGGTAAAGACATTGGAACTTGCGGTGAGGCTGGAGATGGATGCTGAAATGATGTTGGGTTGACTGGTGGAGGAGGCGGAGGAGGAGCTTCCGGCGATTTGAAGAGTTCCTCCTTCAAGTTGGGCAAGAAGGCATTGATCCGGTTCCAGGTAATGTCCCAAAGAGCTGTCCTCTGCTCCCCTTGTGAAAAAACTTTGGCACTGTCCATGACTAACAGCATGTTTTTCAGCGACTCAGGGATCGCTTCTGAGAGGAGGTCACTGTTGTGAACGACCATGTACTTGCCCATAAGGTCAAGGATTGTTAGCCAGATATTTAGGAAAGATGGAAGAGATTGGAGGGGCGTAAGGTGGTGAAGAAACACTTTTGATAATAGGGTGGCAGCTCTCATTCTCGTCTCGTCCAAGTCCGGTGGAATCAATAGCCTTGTCATGAGAGGAAAAAGAACTTGATTGAAACATGCTGCCCATTCATCAGCTGTCAATGCTTGAAGGTCATGGACTAATAAAGCCCTCTGCAGATATGTCATTGCACTCATTCGAACTTGTTTCCTTGAATCACAGCATAAGCGAGCTATTCCTTGAAGAAGTGGACACCACCCTTGCGCCCAGAGGGATGTGAGTTGAGCGTCGGAGTTTTCTTCTGCCCACCATCGATGAATTTGAGCAGTTCTTGTGTGCAACGTGTGCATGAGGTCTAAAAGTTGAATAGGCACTTGATGATAACCGCTAGGCAAGTCCTCCGAATCACTTTCATCACCATCATAAGGATTTGACGGAGTTTTCGTTTTGCCTGATTCCTCATTTTTCTTCTTCAGAAGAAGTTTCCGTTTTGGTTTCGCAGGAGCTGCTTTTGACTCGTTGACAGTTTTCCGTAAACTTTTCTTGTCAATGGTAATAAGACTAGCTTCGACAAAAGTTCTAATACAGCTGATGCAACGTTCAAAATTGTAGGGTGTAATATGTGCAACATCTCGGACTAGAAATGCTAGACTTTCACAACATTTGACTAATGCAAACGGATCGTGTAGTTGTAATTCCTGGTCTGAGGGCAAGGAGAATTTGGTTTGAGTGAATGGACGAACAGATAGAGGCTCTGCTTCGCCCTCTCTACTGACTAGTATTCCTCCGAGTGACTTGGATTCAGACAAAGTAGATGTAGGCGATGGAGTCAGGCGGCTTAGTTCCGAGTCAGATGTATAACCTCTCTCATTTCCTAGCCCACTATCTTCTTCCCCAGCAACACTTGAGATTTCACCATCTGACTTGGTCCCACTAATTTCCTGAGAGTAAGTTTTACCGATGACTTTTGGTGGTGGCATTCCGGCACCCACACATTCAAGAAGGGTGAAGATAATAGTCCAATCAGCAGCAGAGTGTATGTTCGCTGCACTAGTTTTCAGTAATTCATACAGGCCGTAGGATATTTGACAAACAACCCGATTCAAAACTGAGCTCTTTAAGAGAAGTAACATCCGCAATGACTGCACCACAACTGGGCTCATTTCTTCCCGCCTCATGAGCCGGATTGAGAGCCGTAAAAGAGCAACCACCGATCGTTCAACCAGAAAATGGTGATCGCAGGCAGCAGCGCCCATCAGAAGAGTGTAAATGTGGTCTCTAACATTTTCCCAAACTACTGTTACACGATCTCTGTTCTGAATGACTATTTTTAACATGAATTCAAGGAAGAAGACAGCTTTATCCTCGTTCTGAGGCGTTCCAAGAGCTACAACCCCCTCAGGACTGTACGATGTTTGTATTAGGGCAATCACAAGCTGTTGCATTGAGTCAATCCGAAGAAATTTAGACTCAGTTATAAGCTGTTCTAGGTGACACTCATGAATGCAGTCTCTGGCAATTTGTATTGCCTCCTCATCTTCAGCAGTGCCGGTTCTTTGATTACCAGTTTCAGCTGCAAGAGCAATGTACGAGTAAAGAGAACTGAGTAATCCAGACTCAGTCTTAGTGTTCAATGGTGTTTCCTCTCTAACGAGAGAAATTTTTCCGCTCAAGTCGATAAAATCTTCTGCTTCAACAAGTATTTTTGGCAGCAAATTACAGCGGTACAGTTGTAAAATACACTCCAGGACACTTTTCCATCCTTCTCGCAATGTGTCGCCATGGCGATGAATCAAATTAAACATTGTTTTGGTAGCAACTCTTGCTTTATGATTTTCACCAAAGGCAACAGTCAAGCTATCATAGTTACTGACTGTGCTCAAAAGAGTTGAAAATTTACAAAGAGAAACTGTGAGGTTATCGAATTCGTTGCTCATTCCATAATGAGCAGATATTGTAGCACACTTTCGGAAGCCAATCATTGCTTTCATATAGATATTTGGGTCACTAGATTTGTCGAATACAAATCCCAGAGCAGCCACTATTGGGCCCCAAATCAAGGAGAAAAGATCATGGTCAAACATCCCATCTGGAGCTCTAATGTAGGTTCCATCTTTGCTGTTTCCCCGCCTCAACAAAACCTTCCACAAGTAATTTTCACGGACAAGTCCAGTATGCTCTGCAGGCATAACGATTTCTTCATTTTTAATTGACTGATAAATATCATCGAGCATGTCTTGATCAAAGTCCTGGCCACCGTTGACTTTTGATAAGTTACGCTTGAACTCTTCCGGTGTCATAGGATTATTTTGCCGTTTCACGTTGTAATTATGCTGATCCACATTCAACATTATCACTGCGTAAGCTAAAGTGAATGCAGCATCAGAGTTGACAAATGGTTCTCCGTTGCATTTGTGCCAGTGATCTGCAAACTGTTCCATTACAAGCGATATTAATGGTGACTCCCCTGGCAAACGGAAAGTTTCCAGGTACATCCTGAGGGCCTCATCAATTTGCGTGTCACTAAAATCAAATGACTTCACGAAGGCATCCAAGACTGCTAAATTTGCACGGTTACTGATAAATTCACCGATCATCTTTTTGCTGAGGTGTGGATTTTCTTTCAGAAAATGAACAACTTCAATGGGGTCTAGAGGTGATGAAAGAAGACCCTGTTCTTGCAAAAATTCAATTCCTTTTTTTGGTTTAGCGTTGAAATGATCTGTACCGCTGGCAAGAAGCTTTTTCTTCCGCTTGACAGCCATCAACTGTTCATGACTAGGGATTGAGTCGGAGACTTTAATTCGCATAAAGATGCTATTTGGTGATTGACTAGGATATTTTTGAGCACTCTGCGGTGGACTGGATTTTTTAGAGCTTACCAATGAGTCTGTTGAGTCTGATTGGGCGATATTGTTGCTGATTCGAGAATGACAATGACTCTCGATGGAATCGGTGACTGCAAGCAAAGCATCAAGCGCCAAGAGGTTAGTACTATGAATACCAGTTACAGGAAAAACGTTCTTTGATAGCAACTTGGTCAAGTCCTCATATAAATTAGGACAGTAAAGATCACAATCATAATTCAAGTATAATTCTGTGATGAGGCCAGGAACACGCCATAACTGAACTAGAGCTTCAAGGGCTAATTCACGGACTTCATAGGAGCTTTTCTCTGAAGAGATCAGCTCTGCTAGGCGACTGAGATAAACCTGAAAAACAGAACAGGTTATTTAATGCACAACACTCTATAAAGTAATTAGCTTACTCTCTTAAAAATGTTTGCACTGAAATTAAAGTTCATTTATCCGAAACCAGTCAGAATTGAGGTTGCAATCAGGGCAAACTTGTCAACTCTGATAGCATGGTAAAAATACCATTTTACCAAAATGTCCTCAATTAGACTGTACTTCGCTACAAACAGTCTTGAATGATAGTTATGGTCGACCTTTCAGTGGATCACTTTCTGAAAATGCTTTGAGGAAATTCACTATTTTCGCATTTCTTTTTCCGGTGGAAAACTTCGACCAGGCTTTTTAATGAAAGGTTGAATATATCTTTAAATTTTATGTTCTGACCACCAATTTCCATTATTTAGAAAAATAAAGAAAGAAACAAAGGGGCTTGGTATTCTTGCCAGTAAGTGAACTTACCTCTAGCTGAAACTTGAGATGAGATCGCTGTGATTCGAATAACAAGAAACAACATCGTAAATCAGCAGCCAATAAGGATATGCGCTCAGTATTCAAAAGCTAAAAGGGAGAAAGAAAAAAAAATAATTCATTCATAAAATGTAACAAAATAACCAGTTTGTGATATACACGTATTAATCTATATACAAATCAGAAATTCAGTGCCTAAAAATATTATTTTTCACTATCTGTTCTTTCAAAAATTTAAAAAGTCTTAATTCGGAGAGCGGCCTTATAGTTGGGTACCAGAAATTTTCTGGAAGCTTTTCTGCTTTAAACTAAGCAAACTGTTAGTGGGAAAATGTGAACAATTAAACGGAGGCAAGGAATTTTTGCAGGATTGTAGTAAAATTTTCTGATGTAAAATTTTATGAAAAAATAAAAGAGTTCAAATATGCATTTCTGAAGGGAGAAAAAGCTGATCAAAATTCGACAGCCTAGTTGACATAGGAAGGCCATGCCTCAAGCTAAGTTTAGCCAATATCAAACACTGTTTCTCCTGGTTTCGTCATCAGAGTCCGCCAAAAATATCGTTTTAAACGAGTCCCATTTTTGGCATTCTCAAAACGGGGTTTCTTTGCCGTTTACAGTTTCGAAAAATTCATAAAAGCTAACTTCACTTTGTATTTTTAGGGAATAAATTAAAGGAAAAAAAGTGCTATGGATCTGGTAAATTTTGAGACTGGTTTTATTGCCTGTCCTATCCGATGAATAATCGCTTCTATCTGTATGCACAATAATCGTTTCAGCTTTTTACTGCCATCTTCAGGTACATATAAAAGTAAGATTAATTGTTTCTCTTAATCAAAACATAGTTTGTTTTTATTCCTACTTTCAGCACTTCAATTCCTAACAAGATTTTTTATATGAGTATCATAATTATGGACAGTTGCATTATTCTGAAAGTCATTTTCTTAAGCTACATTGGTAAATTTTATTCCAAAATTCTCCGAATTTTTCCAGTAAATCCAACATGGAATTTGTTCTAAACTTACCGAAAAGAAGTTCCTACACATACTGTCTTTAATCAAGGCTAACAGAGCTGGATGTTTAGACATGGGATCTGCTCCCAACTCCAATGCCACAGTAAGAAGTGAAAGACTTGTAAAAGTCATGATCTCCGTGTTCTGTTTGTCATACGAATTACAAAGAGATACCAGAAACCTCAGAAGTTCAATGACACAACCTAAGCCATAAGGAATAATCTCGGTCCCTTTAGACTCAAGCCCAGCTGAAACAAAAGGCGCACAATTGGTCAGTTGCAAAAGTTTCAAAACCGAGTTTATGAGTCGATTTATTTAGGTTGGGAAATGACCAATGGAATTGGTTTAAATGCAAAGTTTTATTTAAAAATAACACTATTATCAAATTTTCGAAATTCTGTTGGATAATGACAGTTTTTAATTGTAGATTGATGCATACTGTAGTCATCTTTTGAGGTTGATATCTTTGTACCAGGAAGTGTGCAAAATTAATTTTAATTTTTTTTTTCTTTCTTTCTTTCTTTCTTTATTAAATATATAGAGAACTACAAAATACATGTATTAACCCTATTTGTTATAACTTGTGAACTATTTACAATAATATAATGGGTGGGCCGGAGCAACGGCCCTAGCTATCTGCAAAATGTACAGAGACTGTACATTAGGATTTAAGATAATTTGACATTTTTATCAGTAAATAACGGACACTTAAAGTTGTCACTTGAAAAAACAAGTGTGCAAATTACATAAGACCCTTTTAAAAATAAATATGTATTGATTGATGAAAATTTAATCAGCTTACCTTCTAAAGAATCTAGAATTGGATCTTGCGTTTTGAATCTAACCCCTTGGGTATTGACATATTCTAAGGCTTTCTCTTCATCTGAAAAAAAGACGAAAATGAATGGGTGCTCTTTTGTAATGTGTAATGATTTGTAGAGAGGTCAGGTTTTTTTTTTATGGAGCTCTAGGATACCAAAAATTAATCTGAAACGGATATGGAATGTACAATTGAAATGGGACTGAATGCATTGGCGCAGGAATGAAAACATTTAACTTGTAATCGGTTACATTATTTTTGAAATATGCCAAAAAAATTATTCCTTTTTTTGGATAACATCAACTCATTTGCACAGTCACTTACATCTTTTACCTGCCGCTTCCAGGTATACAGTGACATCTAGGTTATTTTTCAATAAATAACTGCATAATTAGTTTTCCTTATTTCTTCAACCTTTAATTACTTTTTGCACAATTTTAAGTACGCTAGTCTTAAAAACTCCTCAATAGGAGGCTGTTTTTGAGAAAAAAGCTACTGTCTGGTTCATTTGTCAAACTAGTGAGTGACAAATGCTTGAAAAGTCAGTGAAAACCTAGAAAAGTCAGGGAACTGTGCCAAATCCCGAAAATTCATGAAAAGTCAGATAATTTTGCTGGGGAATATTGACATTTTACTTTTACAACCAAGAAATCCCATTTTTTTTTTTCAATTTTAAGAGACTTGGACTTTAAAATTTCTTTGGAAAAGTTTTTTTTTTTTTTTTTTTTTTTTTTTTCATGAGAAATCATGCAAAAGAACGAACAAACAAACAAACAAACAAAAAAAAAAACCTTGAGAAGTTAGGGGTAAGTCAGGAAATTTTGAAGTACAGGAACTTTTGTCACCCTGAATAAAAAACTTAACATCCTAAAATGAAGAACATGAAAGATAAAAAAAACCTAACCCGACAAACTTCTCAAGTTTTTTTGAGATAGAGTTTTCTTTTCATTACTCACAGGACATAAAAAAATTGCCTCTTTAAAATGGGAAATAAAATGTTGAAAAAGAAAGAGAAGATCGAGAATAAAAAGGATCTTCATCATTTAGAAATTACCTTTACTTTCTGCTTCAGCTTTGGAGGGGGTTGGTTCTGGGTTGGAAAAGTCATTCTCTTCCATAGAAGCACCATAAATATTCTCATTATTGGCATCGATCTTCACAAATCCGTCTTCCTGAATGTGACAAATGAGTACATACATGAATGGTTTGCAGGTTTTATTTTTTCAAAAGTCAATGAAGCATTGCTCTTTAGAGCTAACAATCATAAAAGAGGACAACTTTTGATTCACATTTACTCAATTTGACAAGTTGGACATGGTTCTTCAACACAAGGTCGGAGCCAATGTGGTGAATGTCAATTGGCGTGCATTTTTCAATGAGGAACTCATATTTCTGATTCATTTTAGAAACAATATGTGCCACTAATTTCCCTATTCAGATAGGTGCTTTTGTGGTTGAGCCAGAGATAGCAGTTCCTCACTGCAAGGGGCAGTCCACTCTTCCCGAAACTTAAGCCACTATGTGCACATTTTCAATGGTTTTCTAGCAAATTAGGCCATTTTTCGATACAGAAGGGGCTAAATTCAGTGACGTGGCATGCTTTGCAATATATCGATTGATCTGTCATTTAAACCTATGGCAAAGGATCGAAGAACAGGGTGTTTGCAACGAACACCTTAATAATGAATTATTTACTATAGCTTCGAATGGGGAAATATTGATATTTTTTCACACCTCGCCACTGGCAAAGTTGTCAACTTAAATTATTGTGCAGGATGATTTTTTGTTTTCGTATGAAGATTCAGTTATAAAATGCTGAAAAAACTTTTAAAACCTCACTTTGCTGGTGATTTCAATAACTGATTTCAAATTTTTTATGGTATGAGGTAAATGAAGGAAAATCACTAACATTACGGGTTGAAAACTGTAATAAAATGATATTCTGAAGAAAAATCAAATCAACGCCAGAGAAAATAAAAAATTAGAGTTAAAGCTGAATTGAACTATGGTGAAACTTATTCCTTGTTAAAATGCAAAAAATTTATTTCCTCTGAACCCTCTGTTTTCTCCCCAATTTAAACCAATATAATTTTTTCTGAGGTTTTGAATGCTTCGAACCTCATCTGAAAATTCTTTATAATTTCAGATGTCTCGTTACTTCCATAGACAGAATCGAATGTTACAAAGAACCAGTCAATTTTCAATCTTGACTGAAATACACCACAAAATAACGAACAGCTATTGAATCTCACTCATTTTTACCAGAGGAATGACAAAGTCTACCTGTGCACAAGAAACGATTATTAAAGCAAACGGTTAACTCTCCGAAATCTTACAAAGCATTAAGTACCTCTTTTGTTTGATCATCTAAGTGTTCCTCCATTATATCTATCTTTACATCATTTTGATTGAACTGCGTTGGGTTGACTGAGTGACTGGAATCAGTGCACTCTATTGAAGCTTGCATATTTTCTGTTGAGGGATTGACATCAGGTGCTGCAAGAAAAAAATATAATCCATAGTAAGTGAGCGAAAAGCTAAAAATGCAAATTTCATTTTTAAAAGAAAAAAAAGAACTGTTGTTCAAAGTCGCACAAACATGTTAGAAGAGATGTTCATTGGGATTATCCCATGTATTTCTAAGGAAAAGATGATGAAGACATTTTTTGTGAATGTGATGTAAAACATTCATAATCAAGCTGTGCGATGTAACCATCAAGAAACGATTCTGTCATTATTTAACCAACAAACCAATACCATCTTAACGTGTCACTCGCCGAGGAGAAAAACTCAATGAAAGTTATAATCTCTTTCTCAAAGGCAAAGTTATTTTTGTTCAACCCTACGTAAATTTCCTTGATATTTTGAAGAATCAAAGTTACATTTTATATTTTGAATAATTTCCTGATAGAGTCTGGCATCTTCTGAGTGATGACTGAGTAAATTATATTTGTCTTGATTTTAGACATGGACAACAGTCATGTTCTCCAGCCGAAAAGAGCTGTAACAGTTTTCTGTGGGATGGGTGATAAATTTATTTTGTGTGTAACAACAGTTCTTAACTAAAGAATTCAAATTCCTTTATTAAATGAGATTTGAATCAATTTTGAACAGCAAATTTTCATTTCTCGTGCTAGGAAATCCGTTGTTTTTGACTAAGAGATCCTGACTTCTCTGATTCTCTGAAACTTCTCATTGAATGGTATGTTATGATGTTATTGAACCAACCCATTACTTACTTTAGAGGCAATGGCATGCTGCTAGATAATAGATAAACAGGTAAGTTCTGACTCAGCCTGCTGATCCATTCTACAATGCTTAGGAAAAACGCTGTAAGAGCCTTCAGGCGTTGCTACATTTTCTTCAATAAAAAAAAATTTACTGGGAAAATTCGGAATTTTTTAGACGGCAATGTTCGCACTTTAATCTACAATATCTGAAGAGTTCAAGGAAAAATTTACGCAGCATTCCTTAAAAATAAATAATTAGTTGGGGAAAATTGGCAACACTTGAATGATTGTACGGTGTTCTTCCTCAGCTCGGCTGCACTATGGGCTTCAACTTTCCTTTTTTGCTTTTTTTGGGGGGCCATTAGCTCAGCTGACTCTTACCCGAGTTAAGCTGGTCAGTTCCTGGTGCTCTATCATGGATTGCACCTTGCATATCGACTATACTTCCTGACTGCTCTGCCTGAGGAGTTGTTGCTAGGTGTGATTCTGGCTTCCCCTCTGATGTCGTCTCTGCACTTCCTAATAGGGCAAAAAGCAAAACCAGAAATGAGATTTGAGGGGATAAAAAATCCACAATACACTTGTGAAAAAAGTAAGGAAAAATTAAGGCAGAGCCAAGTAGCATGGACAGAGGTGCCTTTTAAATTGAATATTTCGAATGTGTACTACATATCAAACCTACGACTAGACTTGCCCTAGACTAACCCTGGGATGCAGGAAATTTGTTTTTTCCCGACTCATCTGGGATCCTCAGTTTGTTTTTTCTGACCAACTTTCTTTTTCAGGACGTTGTAAAATTAGGTGTAACATACTCGTTTACAAAATAAAAACCAATATTTCAGCGCACTTTAAAATTGTAAAAAGGTGAAAATGACGCACTGGTTGACATTTAAAAAATATTTTAAAATGCTTTAAATGTGCAAGGAGGCAGAGAATTATTTCCTGGAGGATGTGGTTTTCCATACGGATTTTGAAAATTTTCTTTTGATACGAAGAGTTTCCTAATCTTTGACTTGTTGATTGCCTGGGGCCTGAAGGCGCTCGCAATGTCATGTCATGTACATCTGCCCATTTTTGGTGTGAGTAGTTTTTTCGTTTTGCCATGCAACCGTGCATAGGAGGGGTGACTGACAGCTGTTTACTGCATACATAACTGAAATTTTGAAATTAAACATAGGGTAGTAAAGGTATAATGAAATGTTGTAATTTTTACCTGATGGTTTTGGCGTATCATGCGAGCTCCCCTCATTTTGACTTGTTTTACTTTTAGAACCAAGGTACTTTCTCCTGCTACGAGTATTATCCGTACTGCTAGATCTTAACTCTAATTTCTGGGAAAATCGATAAAAAAAACATAAAATTAGTCAAGAAAAATATTCCACGTTTTGAACAAATTACAGCAACTTCGAAGCCTGCACAGAATGATTAGTTTCTGAAATTGTGAGGGTACTTGTAAACGCAAAACTCTTTTCATCAAGGAAACTGTGTAACGCCCTCTTTTATGCGAACAAAATAGTCAGGCATGCAATCTTATAAGAACAGTAATGTGAAGGAAAATACATTTCTGCGTCAGATGCAGCAAGAGGTTGCCTGTTTTGACATTTTGAGACTATCCAGTCAAATTTTATCGAACTTGGAATTTAGCAAAAACATTCTGTTTTTACAAAGATGTTTGATTGATGGATTTTCAGAAACCTGCATTTCTGCAATTAGTTAGATTGCATCAAAACCAGCTGTTTAAAGAGTAAAAACTAATAATGAGAGTAGATAAGCAAAAACTGTTCTAGTTTTGAGTTTCAAATTGAAAATATTTTGATAAAGGAATTGCCCTAATTTTTAGGGGACATACTATTAACTTCAGTGGCGTGGCGTGAATTGCAATGTATTGATTGTTATGCCATTTATACTTATAGTAAAGAATCGATTATTAAGGTGTTTGCTGTGAACACCCTGTTTATCGATCCTTTTCCATAGGTTTAAATGGCATAACAATCGATACATCGCAAAGCACCCCATGCCGCTGATTAACTTTCTATGATAATAGAAATATCATCACTCACTTTGGAAGTAGGAATTACATAACTATCTAAATAAGGAAGTCGCATAAATACAAGCTGCACCATGTCCTTTAGAAAATGTTCAGCACATCTCCTTAATAAATCTGTAAAAGCAGAAACCTTGACAATGAGATTTGATAGTACAATAAAAACAAATTCTACTGAAGTAAGGTCTAAATCAAACTTCAAAGAGCAGATTCTAAACTTCCTTTAATAGGAATTAAATCAGCAATCTTAAATTACTTGGGCTTTAATTAATTGTTAAAGACTGAGGTCCTTATTACTCATGCCTCTAGTTCTTCAATCCTTAGTTCGAGCTCACTTCAACGGAAACAGTCTTGATAGTTTTGATTATAGACTGTTTGCTGTTCTTGATTATTCTTTGTTGATTAGTATCTTACTTCTGTATTTGGCTTTGTTTGATTAATTGATTTTATTTGTGAAAAAGTTAAATAAATAAATTAATTAATTGAAAACAGAACTTTTCTGCAGTGCTTCTAAATGACTAAAGATGTAATGGGGAAAATTTATTTTTGTCCTTTTATACTTACACAGGCAACAATTTTTACATAATTTTGTGCGAAACAGAAACTGAACTTCGAGTTCTTGGAAAATATCTCCTTCTTTCTCAGAAACACTTTGAATTACAGGCTATTTTCAAAACAAGAAAGTGAAAGTAAAAATATAACATACCAGACAATCTAGTTTCGAAACAGATTTTAAAACAACTAAACATAATTTCACAGACTTTCTCATCGCTTAGCATTGTACCAGCAGGCGATACCATCAGTGTCCTTAGCACCTAAAATGATTGAAAAAATAAAAAGAACAGAAAGTCAAATATTAGTGCGGGTTGTATGCACTATTTACACACTTTGATAGCTTTGTCTCCTGAATTTTAAGGACTTTTTATTGAAATTTCCTTAAAAAATAGTTTCACAGGAAAGTTTGAAAAATCCAAATTTTACAATGCACAACAATTCCACAAAGGAAGGCTTCCAATACCCAAATAATGATTTGATGTACTTCATGATGTATTGTGAAGAAAAACTCAAATTTTTTGCTCTCCTCATTTTATTGCTGAAGTCAGAACATGAAATTCTGTTTGAGTTGAACACATTTTCTTCGCAGCTTTTAGGCTTAGATGAATGATTGCAATAAAATTTCAAGTGTGTAAAAATGTCATGGAATGATATTCAAAACTTTCCTCAAAAATTAAACATTTATAGGAAGAAATTTGGCAGGTGTCAAATGTTGACACTGCGTTCGTCTTCAGTACGGCAGTAATATATAATACTCGAGGAAGCATGGTTCATAAAAAGGATGTTTTTTCACTCAATGCTGCGTGCACAAAATGAAAAAATATAACAAGTTAACTAAGAGGAATCTAAGACAAACAGAAACGAAACGAAACAAAACAAAACATCATTATTAAAAATACCTGGAGAATTTTCATTAAAACAACAGCATCATTCACTTCATCCGTACCAACGAACCGAGCATGTGTGACAGCATCAGCAATTTTCTCTATGGTCTGAGGGGAGGTTTTTTTGCCTGCAAGGAAATTTAGATCAAAATTTATCACTTTGTAAGGAGAGTGAAGGCTACAATTTCGTTTTCCTTTCAATCTTTTTGACAAAACATTTTTCTGGATTCTTTTTTAGCTGTTTATGTAACAAGTAACATTCTATGCTACTTACTAGTCTTGGTAACTGTAGATTCATTTTGGGTGGCTGGCATTCGTAGAGTGAAAATATTTTTTATACTATGAAATATTTTATGAATAATTTTTTTTTGTTCCTTACAAATAAAACAATCATTTATTAATTTATTTAACATCTCATTCAATTGCGGAAAACACACCAAAGTTTCCCGAAGTTTATTTTGAAAGGACCAACAAAACTAATGAGACAGTTGTAGACCTCTTCCTAGTATTTCCAATGTCTCTCCTAATTACATGACTCCAAAGAATTTTCCAAAAACCTCAACTATTCACTCACACTAAAGCTACACATTTTGGGACAGAAATCAATTTAAAACTAGGTGAGAAGAATGGATCAACTACAGGTATGTCCTGTGGGCATACTAAATGATACGCCTTTTGGTTTTACAGACAAATTAAGGTTAAGTTGATACCTACCAATCAATTCATAGGACAGAAATTTGTTTATTGATGAGATAGCGAGGCTGGTTACAGCACCAGAAACACTGGCTCCTTGGTCAGACTTGATTGTCTGAAGAAACGGGCCTGCAGAAAAACAAAAAAAAAACATTTTACAGGTAAAAAAATACATTTATATATGATATAAAAATATGATGAAATAGTCCTCGTTTAAAAATACATTATGTGGTCTTTAGACTAAGTTTAATCTGCCTTAAGATCTAGCATGCCATCAATACTGTACTACTTATTTGAATCATTTAATAAAAACAAGAGTTTGAAAAATGAGAAAGGATTGTAGATTCAAGAGTTGACGAATGTATCAGCGGATTATTACACAAAATGAAAAGACAGCACAAATTGAAAATTGACAATTAACGCAAACCATCACATTTGGACTAAGAGCACGGTTTAGGAATGAATTGGAGCCTCAAACAATGCCAGAATGAAAAACATCTTGGAGATTTTGAGAAAATTCAATTAAAGTTTCAAGATGACATTGAATCTTGCCGCTCATACAGCCTGTCAAACCAAGTTTAAACTGATGTTGCAGACCTAAAAGTTTAATTTCTGAGGTAATGTCTGCAAAGTTTACTTTAAAATACTCACCTAGCTCCATCCCCCCCTTCCCGAAAAATAACACCAAGATCTCAAAATTTAAATCCTGAGCTTTGTTTTTCACCAACTTCAATATACTAGATTGGTTTGAGACCAAAAATACGCAAATGTGACTTACCTAGATAGGAGCTTGGACTCACAAGTTCGAGATCTCCAACTTGATTTAGTGAGTCTTTCAAATTGTTAAAGTTTTTGATAAGAGCTTCTGTCTTTTTATCCTGAATATTCAGAGAGAAAAGAAAAGAAAAAAACAATGAAATTGAGATACAAGACTTCGTTCAACTTTAGCAGTTTGAAATTGAGATGAATTAGAGAATTCATTACATAATAAATTTGATTAAATTCTTAGCGAGTCTGGTTTATATGGAAAAAATGACTCGCAAAAATGATTTGACATGTCTCCTTACAGTACAAATTCCAGTTGGCAAGACTAGAATAGGTATACCTACAGGTAATTACACTACACCCTGAAGTAACATAATCAATTAATGAACCTTCTTTGTTGAAGCAAATCATGCATGTAAATGAAAGCCGTGTATGAAGAAGAGAAAATTCGGAGTCATTCAAAGACTGTCTACTATCAAGAAAAATTGTAGGTAATTCAATATTTCCTTCCGAAGCTGTTGGGTAAATAAACTGTAGTGTGATAAAGGATGGAATTTTGCACTGACACTTCACAAACCAATTATTTAACATATTAGGGATCTTTACCTTTACCTACAACATTAAAAAATTAGAGGTAATTGCTCTAACATGTAAAAATCAATGATTTTCAGCCCAAGGAAAAGTCTACCAAAGTTGACAGCCAGATTCTTGGATTTCCCGCGGGTAATGATAGATACCAACTACTGCCTAGGGTGTTAACAGTGATAATGTTTCGTTTAACAGTAGTCTAGAGCTGAAAAGGAAAGAGTTCAGCATACACAGGGCACCGCGAAAAATTGAAATTTATCAATATTGCGTTACAATCCAGACTGTTTGACACTGTCATTCAAGTGGTGCTTGCCTTCACAGTTGCATTCTTATTTGATGACAGCTAAAGGCGTCTACACTTTGTTGAACTAGCGTAACTACACAGCTGTGAAATCATTAGAGTGTTCGTTATTAACTAGGAGACTATGTTATCCCCACTATTCCAATAGGATCAAAATTGAGTCAGTACTGGTAGTTTTAACACTATTCAGACTTTAATTGGCTTCGTTTAAGATTATGTTACCTGTAGATTACTAAATAAAATGACCTTTGACATAAATTATGGCTTCAATCAGTCAAGTCTGCTTTCATTTCTACACAGAATGACTGATATGGACTTTGAGGGTGACAGTCAATATAGAACTGTGACAATATTGGAAGTAGTGACGGGGCACTCATCGTCCTTTGACATTCGTGAACATACATTCCGTACTGGAGTTTGACGGTTGGTTCTGACCATTTATGACAGGAGCAGGAGCAATTGAAGACCTATGATTCATTCAAAGCTCAAAAAACATTGAAGGCTTGATGAAATTATTACCTGCTGAGAATGCGAAGACCACCTATTGCCCCGTTTCATTGCTGTCAGCAAGGTGGACACCTCTCCCAGGACGATGTAAATGCCATTTCCTGGAAGAGACATGATCTAATTCATGAAAACACAAAAATATAAGGACAAAAACTGTCACAATTAAGAACTTTTTGGTGACACTTCACAATCATTCAAGACATTTCGAAGTTCCGGAACTTGCTACATTGATACATTTGCTTTGCTATCACACTTTGAGGTTAGGGTTTTGTGATGAGTGGCGTTGCACAGCTGATGATGACGTGTGTCGCGCTGTGTTTAGGCGCGCGCTGTACGGCAAAGATTTGAAATTGCGGGCAAAGATTCAAACTGGCGGGGCGGGAAATTTTGTCCGCTCCACTACCTACTTACAGATCTGATAGAGTTCCAGTCGTATTGGCTTGGCTGATAATGAATACTTTTGAACTCTTCAGAATGAAAGCAGTTCTAGGACAACGTATTTACGAGGACTTAAGCACGTGATGTATTATCAAGCTACCGGATTATGTAGGCAGATGGGATTAGCCATTGAGGGCTAATTAGATTTAAAAAAAAAAAATAATAATGATTGAATCTTGATTACAATATTGTAGATATTTTACTTAAACTCATATCTTAATCGGAGGACGACTCCGCTTTGGTGAAATATCTGAAGGAGCTGCTGCTGCTGCTGAACGCTGGTCCCCGCAACCGAAGGTAAGATACCGTTTTGATTGTTCACGTTAATCAATTGTAGAGGGCACTACTCTCGTCTCCCGCGGGCACAGATTTTTTTTTTGGCAGTGTCAAAAACGACATGGAGCAGTGGATGGAGCTACGGCAGCGTTGGTAAGTGTTTTATTTTGTTTTCTCTCTTCCTTCCCTCTCCTCTTTCCTCCCTCTCCCCTCTTCCCCTCCTCTTCCCTCTTCCCTCCGTGGATTAGGGCTCTTGGCGATACCATGTTAAAAAAACGCACCGAAAGCTCTACCTCCGGGAGCAGTACCTGATCGGGCTCTCCTAAGGTGGTGTGGAAACGAGCTTGTCTGAAGGTGTTTCCCCATTTTTTCTCCGAATTGTGGATTATAGCTACTAGCGACAATGGAAATATTAAATGAATAATGGCAGAACCTGAGAATCTTTTCACTCAAGGTAAGGGGGCATTCGCCTATGATCCAAATCTTCAAAACTCTCAATCCAAAATAACATAGTTAAGGTCAAATTGGATAGCACTGGTAAAAATTGGCAGTAGAATCTGTGTTCCAAAATACCATAGACCTACAGCCGGCTGTAAGATTCCCAATAGCTTCTCAGCCGGCAACACAATTTCTTATAGCCTTTTATAGCCGATGGCGATTAAGCAACAGCCTGGCGATAAAGTGTATGCTAAACGTTACTAATTTCGGATGCTAGGACTTAGTGAGTTTTTGGACTACCGCTCTCTTTTTGGGCCGTAGTATCTTGATTTATTTTGCGAGGAAAGCTCCGTACTTTTGAAGGACGACTGCCATTCCTAATATGTTGGAGCGCCTTCAATTTCGTATGATACTGTGCAATACCTCTGGTGTGGAAATAGTTGCTTCAAGCGCCGTGGTACGCTACGGCGCGGCGGCGGCAGCCAGCGCGAAACGCGCATTGGCGCCTACAAACCTAACAGGGATACTTCACGCATTGCGCAATGCGTGCAGTATCCCTGTTAGGTTTGTAGGCGCCAGTGCGCCGCCGCTCCGCTTTGTGTTAGGCTCTAATATTTAATCTCGTGGAGTCAGCGTTTTTCAACTCATGACTTTGAAATGTTTGCACACTCTGTATGGATCATTCTCATTGTAATTGATGAAAAAAAAATATGTAGCAAAGGAAAATATAATGTGCGTTTTGTAAATATTAAGGTGATTCCGTACAAACTTTAGGATTTACAAAGCACACGAATTTCTACACAATTTCTTATAGCCTTTTATAGCCGATGGCGAAAAAGCAACAGCCAGGCGATATAGTGTAAAGTCCGGTGATAGGAACTATAGCCCGGCTGTATAATTTTTCATCGCTTCGTGTAGCCCGGCCGTATGATTTTTTCCACTTTCTACAGCCAGCTATATGATTTTCTATCGCCTTCTTCAGTCGGCTATAAGAACTCCTATGGTATTTTGAAACGCAGCTTCTATCGCCAATTTTTACCAGGGAGCTTTTGTAGAATTACCCACGTGTGAAAACGGCTTTCGATTTATTCATTACTTAACACCGTTTACCGTCACACGTAACAGTAGAACTTCTTCGTTGTAAAGAGGTTGTTCCAAAAACGCCGATTTGGCGGCCCCCCCCTGGATTTGGCCCCAAACTTTGTCAGATGTTGTATAGTGTCCCGATGCTTGGGCAAAAATTTCGCCCTCGGATAATTAGGGGGGCGGGGGCAGGAGGGCAAAGTTGAATTTTTTTAAAACTTTAAAAATAGACTCTCGCGAAGGGGTTTGAGTGTAAAGTGTTGGGTTTGCGCTAAAAAAACGTCAAAAAATATTTCTACAAGAATATTACATGCTGTTTGCAAGTTGGCGTAATTTATCGCGGTCATAAATCGATTTGAAGGTTCGACTTTTTTTCGTTTCGTCTCTCCTCTCTTTGGAATCGTTGATACGAGAAAAAAATGTTGAGGTGTTTCTCATTGAAATTCTGCATCTCCCACACATTGTTTGATCTTGGGGAAAACGATTCGTCTTGAGTTATAGCGATTTTTCTGCGCTTTCGGTTACGCGCGGGCGGTTATCGGCGGCGCTCCATTCGCGGTGCAAGGCAGGAGGTTGTTTCCGCTAGGGCTTATATTCATGTTTAGGCTGTAATTATCGATATTTTCCTCCTCCCCCACCTTATCCTGCAATTCATATTTCTTAATACTTCGTTAGACAGAGTATCCTGACCACCGTAACAGGTCTTTTTCTCGGTTGGTTTAGGTAGTACGAATGGGGGGGCCGCGGGATTGAATAGGGAATTGACCCCCTAAGGGGAATCCGAATTTCTGGTCCGATGCCCCCCTAGCACCCTCGGGGTGGGTTAAAAGGGGGGAGGGCACAATGTCTCCCGACTTGGGGATCGTGACCCTCTCTTACCTCACAATGGGGGCATGGGGGGTTTCGGGACTGTGAAATTCGGATTCATGGGGTCAATTCCCTGTTCAATCCCGCGGCTCCCATCGTACTACCTAAACGAGCGAGAAAAAGACTTGTTACGGGTGGTCTGGATACCTGTATACGAAAGTATTAAACAAATTTGTATTGCTGGGTAAGGGTGGGGGGAGGAGAACATATCGATATTACAGCCACTACAGCATGAAGATAAGGCCTCGCGGTGAACAACCTCGCCTTGCCCCGCGCGGGATGGAGCGCCGCCATTAAACCCGCCCAGCGCGTAAACCGATAACGGCAGAAACACTGCTATAACGCACGAACGAATCGTTTCCCCAAGATAAAAACAATGTTGGTAGACTGCAGAATTTCATGGAAACTCACCTCTCAAGGTTTTTATTCACGTAGCAACGATTCCCAAGAGAGGAGAGACGAACAACGAAAAAAACGTGAACTTCAAAATCGTTTATGACCGCGATAAATTACGCAAACTTGCAAACAGATTACTATTCTTGTAGGAGAACTATTTTATTTGACGTTTTTTAGCGCAACCGCAAACTTACACTCAAACCTTCGGGTGATATCGATTTTTAAAGTTTTTAAAAAAATTGCAACTTTGCCCCTGGCCTCCCCCCTAAATTATCGAGGGGGAAATTTTGCCCAAGCTTCGGGGAACTTAGTAAAATCTGAGCAAAGTTTGGGGGCCAAATCCAGGGGGGGGCAAAATCGGCGTTTTTGGAACAACCTCTTTTGACTGGTTGGTGTCTAGATCGTTCACGGTTAAAGGGACATTGTATGAACATTCAGAAGGCTATTCTAATGAAGTTGAGCTAAAAAAATTAGAATTTAAAATTTCGACTGGTGATTTTTTTTTAGTATCTCACAGTATGATTAGTATGATATGATCCCACAGATCAATGAATAAAATTAATTCCTCATAGTGTCCCGCAGGATACTTTGCAAGTGATTTTATTTATTTGAAGAAAATGTGTACCTCAGCCGAACCATGTTGAGTTCTGGACATGACAGAGCATTAGATCAAGTAACATTTCCTCCTAAGTATTACGTTTTTAAATCACGAACTTTTGAGTGTGACAGCTCTGCCTTCATTTTTCTGACACTTTTGGATTTTATCCGTTCAAGTGTCCTTGTATTTCGACGACTCGCGAGTTTTTTGATAACTCGAGGAACTCGATTGGCGGGAGCCAAAAACCAATTGGACTTCATTTTGCAAGTTAGAACCACAAAATCTGGCTCATCCGCAAAAACGTTTGTGGGCATTGAGAAACGAAAGGTATACATACGTTGTTTCTAAACTGAGCAAGAAATTGTAGTTCCCAATTGCAAAATGTAGTCCAATTGAATCAGTGAGTTCGAAAACACACCAACTCGGGTTTTTTTCGATTTTCACTTTTTTACGGTTTAGTAACACTTATGGATAGAAGCATCGGCACGCAAAAGGAAATTTCGAAATTGCAATCGGAAGTGCTCGAAACAGCGACGGGAAAAGGGAAAAATCGTAGTTTTTCATCTGAAATACCTACCAAAATTTTTGGCCAATTCAAGGGACACGGGTGACTATCTGATTTCGCGGTTTTCTTTTTTCGGTTTATGCATACCTTGTATCATCAAGTTATAGAAATATTCAAGCGTTATTCAGGTCGAAAAAGATAAATTTTTCAGGGCAGACTATGAAAAATCAGTATATAAAAGTCGGTGAGAACGAAAACACACCAACTCGGTAATTTGTAAACGCTTAATTCTCTATCATTAAACATGGTGTATCGATTTCAACTTAGTGCTTTACTAAGTCTCTGAGTACTTGTTTTTTTGGCACCAAAAAGGTTTTAAACTAAGGTATTAAACTAACTTCTTTGTCCGCTGCGCTGTTTTAGGTGTTTCCTGAACAATTTTTTTTCCGAGTTGGTGTGTTTCCGAACTCACTGATTCAATGAGACGACCTCTTCTTCGTCACTATGATAAGCGACTGCAGCGCAGCTACAAATTGACTACATTTTACACTAATGAACTGACATTTTTGGCACACTGTAGAAACAACTTATGTGCCATGCTTACCCTATACAGATAGGTGTTTCTTATGGATGAGATAGAAATAGTATTTCCTCATTGCATAATGTAGTCCAAATGGTAATCCTCAGTTCCTCGTCGTGACAACGAGGAACAAAGCTGAATCCAATCACCTCTTGCAAGGGAGGGGGAGGGAGTACGGGGCTTAAATTTTACTCATTGGCTCAAAAAATGACGAATTTCACACTTTTTTTTGCCGGTTCTGTGCCCTCTTCCTTCTCTGACATGAGCGGAAGAGAAGAGGGAGGTAGTGCCTTCTTTAGGATCTGTTGAAGAGGAAGAGACACAGGGAAAAAAACAAAGGCTTGAAGTAGTAACAACAGATAATTTTATTCTTGAAAAACACATAGGTACACGTGAGAACTTTAAGTGAAGGGAATGTTGTTCCTTTGTCTTTATTAGAGAGCAAGAACACGGGAGGTGCGCATGCCTCGGAAGAAAAATAGCGGAGAAAAGAAATTTATACATCAATCACAACAGACAGAAAAATTAAAATATTAACACCTTCAGATAAAATTCGTAATTGGCTTTTGTTGTATGTTACTCCTTCATTAGATTGTCCTATTTCGTAGCGTGATATTTTCAAAAGCTAAAGGTAGTAGCTAAAGGGGCTTATAAACAAGGTCCGAACTAGATAAAAATGCCACGTTTTCTTTCCAAATCTCACGTAGAGAATGATTCACATGACAAGAAGCTCAAAAATCAAGTCCTAAACAAGATATTTACAAGTATTTAACGCAGATTAAGGGGAAGTAAGATAATAAAATGACGTCATTTATTTGAGTTTGGCATTTTACAATTAAGAACACTTCATGTCTTGTTTAGGGGTTGATTTCGAGAATTCCCAATGTGTGACTTGTTTTATCGTGAAATTTTGAAGAGAAAATATGTTGCGTATATACTGCTTTACGATAGATAACTTGCCTAGAGTCCCATTTAGAATACAATAAATACATTGGTAGGTCACTGACTGCATGTTAATGTTTATTCCAAGTGCCGTTTGTTAAGTTTATGGTCCTTAACATCCAGACTGTGAGATTTGTTTGCCAGTGAGTGCAATTTGAGATTCGATGAACTAATTGATATTTCAAAATTCTAGGACAAAAAAAAAGAGAAAAAATCTCTGTAAACTAAACTTTAAAAAAAAATTGTCCGGCAGGTATTGATTTTAAAAATTGATGATCAATTATTTTGAGTTGACTCCAAAAGAAAGGTCTGATGTCAAGTTTCGTACACAGTTTCAGTCTTCAGACTTGAGCAATACTGCTTTTTTTTCATTTTTAAAACTAGGTTCTCAAATTTTTAACATGTCAATTTATCGATGTTGCACTATTTAATAGCTGAGAAGCATTTTACTGATACATTCACCCTCTCTCATTATTATTTTTTTTTTTAGAGATCTCAAGTTAACAATTTTGTGGCTGATTATTGTGCGCAGTGGTATTCAAATATTCCACGCCTTACCTAATGGAGAAGTCAAGTTGTTCAAAATACATTAAACTTCAGGTATATATACTAAAGTATAATTTCTAAAAATTGAGGGAAGTAGATTACGAATTTTAGAGGAGAGAAATTGGTTTGTAAAGCAAGTTGATGCAAACATTGAATCAATTGAGGAAATTGGGAAAAAAAAACCCTAATATTTTGAAAACCTGCCCAGTTTTTCGCAGTTCCGAAGGGGAAGTACGTTTCGAGGTAAGATCGTGCAAGTTAAGTATCGAGTGATCACTTGGACCTTGTTTAGCAGAAAGGAACCAAGTTACACCGGCTATTGCCAAAGTTAACTTGGCACTTTAATTTTTTACAAGAGAACGTTTGTGCGAATTCATTTGAAAATTTTAAGAAGTTTGCCTAATACTATGCATTTAATTCACTGAAATTTGCACAAAAATCCGCACAACCGCTTTCACGTTAAACATAAATTGTCTGATTGAAATTGGCAGCAGTTGATGCGGCTTGGTTCCTTTCTGTTTAACGCGGTTTTTGAGGGTACTTGAATCAGCGCCAAAATTTTAGAGTTTTAAAAATGATTTTGTTTCAATTGAGCACAGTAAATATCTTCCATGAAATCAGTGAAATTAATTCGACTTCCTCTCGTTATCCCATTTTTCACACACTGTAACTAAAAAATCAAGTTGGATAAAATCCTGACCAACGTAAAAAAGGAGATTCATGGGTTGGCTTCGTTGATAAGTTATGGATTCACGTTTATACTGCTTTAAAAATAAACATCCTCGACGGTTGGTGAGCAACGAAGGAGAAACAACGCATGAAGAAATCTGAAAGCACACAAAAAATGAATAGCATATGTATATCATGCAAAATTACATTTAAAAAATTATTCATTCAGCCCCTCAGCGGATTGGGTGTGAGTTCGATCAATTGGACATACCGCGGATTCATTGTTAAACAGCTATTTTTGATGCCATCAGCGATGAGTGTGACGGTTCTAAAGTTAAAATTTTGGAAATCGGGATGTTTGTGCATATTTATTTTCACGACGGATATTCTGGCACGTGATATGAATCCAGTACTGGAATGAAGTTGCAAAGTTGACCAAATTATGAAGGCGTTTTGAAGGTGGTTCGTGACCTCCGCTCAACTTTTGCCTCAGAAGTCATAAATACCATTCATTTTTTTCCAAAACCTTCGGCAAATCAAAATTCCAGATACCTAGCGGAGATTTTTTTAAGCTGAAAAACCGTTTTTTTTTTTCTTTTTTTTTTTGAAAATCAATTTTCCAAAACTTCGGTAGATTTTTGAAGATAACGAAGGCATTTTCAGCTTCAGCGGCGAAAATTAAGGAGGAGTAACAACCACTTGATACATGAGAAAACGTTTTTACCCCTACTCTCCGACGTAAATCGGTCGATTTTGAATCATCCAAATGATTTCCAAGAGTCTTTCGGATGATTCGTGGCAATTTGATAAAGAACGGAGGTTCCTTTCAATAAAATTTTCCGGTCGGTCGCTTCTGAGCCCGTTTTCTCGAAACTTCATTTTTGCACTTATACTGTCATCTTCGCTATCACGGTAGAACTTTTCTGCGGGCAAACGGTTTTGTATAAGAGTCTTTCGAATGATTAGCGGCAATTTGACGAAGAACGGAGGCTCCTTAGAAATGAAATTTTCCGGTCGGACGCTCCTGAGCCCGTTTCCTCAAAACTTCATTTTCGCACTTACTGCCCTCTTCGCTGCGACGGGAGTGCGAGACAGGGTGGCGTGGAACGTAAGAAAGAAAAGAAAGAATGAAAATTTCAGTGAAATATCTCATATTTTTCAGGGGCTAGAGTATGCAACCCGCACTCGAAGGATAAAGAAAACCGCATAAAAATAAAAGAAAATCACAATTTTTACATTTTGCGAAACCTGAATAGGAATCGATATTTTTCAATAAATTTTGGAAATTGGAAATTGGTATTTCATGAAATATTTCACGTGAAATTTCGAGATTTTATTTTTCATGAAATTTCGCCTCCCGGTGCGAGACTCGGCAACGGGGAAAGGCGGCGGAGTTGACCGCGGCGAGGTTATTTCTGTGCCTTTCTTCCGCTTTTCGCGTTGTTTTAATCCGGGCGTATCGCGTATTTGATCAAAGTAGACAAATAATTAGCACAGATACCCTTCATTAGACTCGCGGCGCGAACAATGTCCGATGTCCCGCCCAAGAGTCCGAGGCGGCCACATTAATCTTCCGTTGCGCCGTGCGCCCGGCCAATTCCCACCGAGCTCGTCGATCCTCTTCGACAATCCACGATGACTGCTTTATTTCCCAGCTGTTGCCTGCCTCTCCGACTGTCGTAGCCGAGCCGGGAGACAAAGTATTTCAGGGGTCCCGTTCCAAAGGTTGGCCATTGGGCTGACTTAGAGTACCTGTAGAGGGAGAGTAGCGACAGATCTGAAACTCCGAAAGTCCATCAGGCCTTCACCGATGCCTCCGCGAATAAAGTTAGGGCCCAAAAGAGCAGCCAACCTATGAATTTCGAATGTCCAGAGCGATTTACAAATACAATTGTTACGAACCGTCGTTCAGAAAGCATGTATTTGGTTTACTTTTTGCATAAATTTACTTATTTTTGCGAAAGAACGCTCATTTATGTACATTCTTGGTTAGAATTGAAATCTGTAGGCTGGCAGTGAAATTTTGTGTGTTAGAAGTTGCTCAGAAGGGTGGCTGCACTTTTGGGCCCTAAGCCCTCCATGAACCGATCTGTCGCTACTCTCCCTATACAGGTACTCTAGGCTGACTAGGCTAACGTTAAGGGGACCCGGGGATCCGTCGATAACATGGATTGCATTTTGCAAAAAGGAACCACTTGCATTGCAATGATGCTAAGATTGTGCATCTTCATCTTTTGCAATAAAATTGAGGAAATCGTGAAAAACTATGAAACTTAGATGGTAATTTTTGTCTTAAATTTACAGTTTTTAGCGAGTAAAATAGAAACTATTAATGGATAATCGGGTTTTTCCTCCAAGACAAAAGAAGTTGCACAATCTCAGCAACATTGCAATGTTAGTGGTTCCTTTTTGCAAAATGCGATCCACATAATGTTGGACACTCACTCGGGACGAGTCGAGCCTGACCTGTTATTAATGGAGATGTTGCATGTGTGAGGAATTTGCGATTTGACTGTTGATTCTTGTGTAAAAGTTCGCGAGAAACACGATGGTCCCACTGGTTTTCTTTGAAATCAACTCCCAAGCTTAAAAAAAACTCTCAAGTTGACGCTAAAATGGAGGGGATATCCCACCCTACCCTGAGAGTCCACGTCTACATCAAGACAAACTCTCCATGCAAAGAATAGGGAGCAAATACATTAGCAGTGATGCTGTGTTTTCAGTTTTAGAGTCCCCAAATAAAGTGGCATCCCTGTCAATGTATTTGCTCCCTATCTTTGCATGGAGAGTTTGTCTTGATGTAGAAGTGGACTCTCAGGATAGCGTGGGATATCCTATCCATTACGCCCTCAACTTTGAGAGCTTTTTTTGAATTTGGGAGTTGATTTCAAGGAAAACCAGTGACGCCATCGTGTTTCTCACGAACTTTTACATAAGAAAAAACGGAAGTGGAAGCTTACCCTCGATCACACATTTTCCACTTAGTAGTGGAACTTTAGATAATTGTTACGATGGCCATTTCGGAGTACTTAATCCTCCATCATCAGATGTTGTTTGCTCCATTTTCATCCTTAAGGCTGGAGCAAACAACACCTGATGATGGAGAATTAAGTACTCCGAAATGGCCATCGTAACAATTATCTGAAGTTCCACTTCTAAGTGGCTAATGTGTGATAGAGGGTAAGCTTCCACTTCCGTTTTATCTGTGTACCTCGATGAAAATGACTAATACAACATTATTTTACGGAAGAACCAACAGTCAAATCGCAAATTCCTCACATATCGACGGTGAAACTACCAAACCACGTATCTCGTTTGCGGTGTTTAAACATCTACGCTCACATTTTATTTTTTTGCAGTAGACCAAATCAATATCATTCCTTAAAATTTTCACGGAATTTTCTCCTCACGAAGAGGAAAAATCACAGAAATTTTCAAGACTGGACGTTAAGTAGTTTTTCATTTGAAAAATAAAGTATGACAGGAAGTCTGCGACGTTGCAAACCGAGATACGTGGTTTGGTAGTTTCACCGTCGATATGCAACATCTCCATTGCTGGAAAGGGGAGCTGCTGGAAACGATGGCAACGCTTCATGCAAAGATAGGGAGCAAATACGTTGACAGGGCTGCCACTTTATTTGGGGACTCTAGACTTTAGGGGGCGGCAAATGTTGTAATTTTTTCAAAAGTAGGTATCAAGAAAAATATCTGATTCACAAAAAAATTACAAACGAGAAAAGGCGAAAAAATCTCTCATTTCCTGAGAGTTAAAGTATAGTAATCTCTAATTTGTTCGTCTTTCGGTGATTCAAGAGACAGCACCTTTCATTAGTCTAGTTGAGAGAGAAACCAAAAATGCAATTTGGCCAGGAGCGGCGCGGCGCAGAGAGCAATGATGGCGAGGACTTGAGACGGAAAGGAGAAGCCCTCGGCGCGCCGGTCAGCATAAAACACATATTAGCGCCCACAAGACTCCATGAATACTTCACGCATTGCGTCAAACGTAGTGCGGTCAGCAGCGGTTGGCGTGAAACTCATAGTGCCTACAAGACTGCATGGATACTTCACGCATTGCGTCAAAAACAGTTCGGTCAGCAGCGGTCGGCGTGAAACGCACAGCGCCTACAAGACTAAAGGAATACTTCAAGCATTGCACCAAACACAGTGCGGCTGGCGTGGTGGCGGAAATTAAAATCACTAAACCACTTTCATGTTTATTCTTTCATAATTTTTTCGTTCTTTTCTTAAAAATGATAGGCCTCCTCCACACAGAGATATTTTTACGGAACTTAATTTTTGCGCAAAGTTCTGTGAACTTTTGCAAGTGTTGACAGGGCTTTCACACAAAATGTGCCCAACACGAGTAAACGCGTCTTATGCACCCCTCCTCCTCCGGCACGTTCACTTGATGGTTTGTATCGATGTTTCAAAACGAATGAGAAGGGGCGGCAAAATACAGGCGGCCCATGGGCGGCAAGTATGTACAAATAAATCCGATCCTGATCACAAAACAAACTTGGATCTCTAACAGTGGCATGGCGTACTTGATAGATCGATTGATATTTCTTTTAAACCTACGACAAAGGATCGATAAACAGTGTGTTAGCAACGAACGCCTTAATGATCGTTCCTCTACCATAACTTCAAATGGGAAGATACCGATAATCGACCATTCACGCCTCGCCACTAATGTAATGCCGCAGAATTCCAAGGTCTTTTGATATGCATATGTAAGGCAGTTTTTTCATTCACCTAATAAAATAGATTTAGATGGAGGTAGGTTCAAAGGAATAACAAAGGTGGTTTCCGCATGCTGAATCGACGAAAACACAGTATTTCTCCTTTGATGCATGGAATAGGCAAAAATGGGTATACCGGAGCCGTAATAGTGGCATCAGCGAATGAAGTCAATATCACTGCACGCCAACACGCGATAGTGAGCGACGGAATGACTGGTAGTATGAGGGGTGGGTAGTTTTTTTTTTTTTTTTTTTTAAAAAAAAAAAAAAGAAATCATCCGAATAGGATATTCTGTAACACGTTTGGTGTCATCACATTATATTTCATGATAAAATTATTCGAAATAATACCGCTAGAATAAAATGTTCGAGTTGAAAATTAAGATAAAGATACGTCATTAGACCCATCCAAGTGGAATATGCTATAACATTTTTGGTATCATCATACTACATTAATACTAAAATTATTCGAGTTACCGCTAGAATAAAATGTCGTCGAGTTGAAAACTAAGACAAATATACGTCATTAAACAAGTCCGACTTGTGCATACTCTCTCTATAAGCACTCCCTATCAGTGGCGTGGCGTGAATTGCGATATATCGATTGTTAGGCCATTTAAACCTTTGGAAAAGGATCGATTAACAGGGTGTTTGCAGCGAATACCTTAATAATCGATTCTTTACCATAGGTTTAAATGGCATAACAATCGATATATCGTAATTCACACCACGCCACTGCGACTCCCTATACTGGGTTGATTCGCTCGGGATCTCTCTATGCCCATGACAGTGACAGGCAGCTCAAGATTTGAGAATGCCCCCGTCTATGAGAGGGATTCAGGATCAATTTCTTACCTCAGTACTGTTTCAAATATCAAGGAATGCCGAAAATTTGGCAGCGATGCTAGAAAAGTTCTATCATTGTTTCACCCGGATTCCTCGCGGGCGCGATTTTTGAAGTCGCGAGATGTCGCCCCTGTCACACTGAGCCTCCTAACTCGCCACTCAAATCACGCGTGTCAAACATTATTCATTAACTTACTCTTTGGATGCCAGCTCGTCGATTATTTGCCAGATTTGAGGTTTGGAAAACGAAAGATGCAAAATGAATCCACGAACTTTAGTTTCGTGGATCTCCTGTATTGTAGGTTTTAATAATTAGTGATGGTCATCGAAAAACCCAAATACTAGTACCATGATTTACAACCATGGCAGGTCCAAGGTAGATTTACACAGGTATGGAAAAGTTGAAAATTTCCCATGAGCCTCAGTGCGTGTCACATGACTACGTGACGTAGGTTAAGGGGCCCGTTTTTTAATTAAATTACAATCAAATTAACATTCAAACGTTTGTGCGTTTAAACGTTAAAATTAATATCGCATTATCAAAATTGTGCAAAAAATCCCACAAAATTTTGACAAACGATAAACCGAACATAATATATCAGAATAATCAAAACATTCAAAATGGCTGACGTTAAGGGGCCGCTGGAGAGCCAATCAGAGGCCAGTTGTTAAGTTCTGTCCATACCTGTGTAAATCTACCTTGGGCAGGTCGGAAAAAATCACTTATGAAAGCTTTATAATAAGTTTGGAAGAAGTAATGCAAACTTTGATTCACTTTCAAAAGTAACTTTCGGAATGTAGTACATCCGACTTTATTTCAAGATTTTGAAGCGCGGTTCTCGGCATGACCATCTATTAATGAATCATCCGTAGTCTGGTATTTTGATTTTGCAATGATATTTGCCCCGATGACAGATGCCTAAACCATTATCGGTGGCCAAAGTCGAAAAGTGTTCAGCTTCAAGTGTGTGCCGTCGTTAGTCTCCGCTCATATACCGTACTTTTGGAGTTCGAAGTAGTGTTTCCTGGTCAATTTTTTTGTAAAAATACCTGATGTACGAGTACAGCGTGATGTTATGCTAAAAAATGTCTTATAATATCCGAAACAGTGGCGCGACGTACTTCGTAATATATAGATTGATCTGACATTTAAACCTGTGAAAAAGGATCGATAAACAGGGTGTTCGCAACGAACAACTTAAAAATCGATTCTTTATACCAAAGCCTCAAATGAGGAGATATCGATGATCGATCATTCACGCCAGAAATTATCAATTATTGATTTATTGACTGCTCAAGCGTTCTCCTAAGTGCAGAAGCCCCCCCCCCCCCTTTAACGGTTTACGGACAGTAGGTCTACAAGAAAAAGGGCTACAGAAAAAAGGGCTACCTTTTTTGGTCTACAGTCAAAATGTCTACATGAAAATGCCTACTGAAATTATGTCTACAGTCAAATATGTCTACGCTATTAAAATGTCTGAGGTTTGTTTGCCCACTTAGAAAATGTCAAAATATTTATGTCGTCTGATAAGAATCTCATTTGAAATTGTATCCCCAAAGACAGGACGAGGCTGTGGATGCTGCAGAAGCTGATGCGTAAACATTTTGAGTCACATTTCGCGAAAAATTGACCCTATAAATACCAACATGTATATTTTATGCATATTTTATTTATTTTATAATTTTATAAATATATATTATATATTTTAGTAGCCAACATAAATATTTTGACATTTTCTAAGTGGGCAAACAAACCGTAGACATTTTAATAGCGTAGACATATTTGACTGTAGACATAATTTCAGTAGGCATTTTAATTTAGACGTTTCGACTGTAGACAAAAAAAGGTAGCCCTTTTTTTTGTAGTCCTTTTTTCTGTAGACGTACTGTCTGCATACCCCTTTAACAAACACGTGCAGAGAAAATAGCAGAACTTCTGTTGAGGAAGTTCATGTTCAGTCGATAAATTTTAAATTAATTCGGACCACGATGGCAACGCTGGGATTTTTCAGGTGAGTTCGTTGTCCAGTGCCAAAAGCTTGCAAGTAAATCCAAGCCGGATTAAAATTATGATTCGCCGCATGGCTGTCATCGCGGAGAAGCGAGGGCGAAACTGCCCGCGGTCTTTTTCTCCAGAGTGGACGAAAATTTATGGCAAAACTGCTCTGAGTTTCCTGCATACCACGAAGTGCCATCTTTTTAAAGATCAATCAACTTTCACACTTTTTGATGTGGAGAGAAGAAGCTCTAAAAGTTGAGGTCTTAATAGAGGGGATATCCCTCGCTATCCTGAGAGCCCATCTCTATATCGTCACCTTCCAGGCAAAGTATCACAAGCCCCATGCGACGTTTAAAAATTTCCGCCGCCATTTTATTTCTTTACTGAGAAATTGTTGGTTGAATCTGTTTGGAAATTTCACTAAATTTTATCGGCAGCACAAAGAAAATTCAGTGAAATTTTCGGACAGCTTCGTTGAACAATTTCTCTGTAAAAAAATAAAATGGCGGCGGAAATTTTTAAACGTCGCATGGCGCTTGTGATACTTTGCCTGGAAGGTGACGATATGAAGTCAAACTCTCCGTGCAATGATAGGGAGAAAATACATTAACAGGGTTGCCACTTTGTCTGAGGACTCAAAAACTGGAAACACAGCAACCCTGCTATTATTGGCAGGTGCTCCGGGTGCTCCCTATCTTTGCGTAGAGTTTGACAAGATATAGAGGTGGACTTTCAGGATAGCATGGGGTGTACCCTGCGTATTTTTCGCGAAATTTTACGCAAGATAAATTACTTAAATCGCAAATCCCCAACACATGCAAGAGTCTATTATTCGCTCAAGAAGTTGCTCATAAATTATCATCAGGCGATAACAAGCGTTAATCCTCGAACTTAACTTTTACTTCATACCCAACTACATTGCTTATATTGTTAGTTCAGAGTCTAAAATGCATTGTCTCTGAATTCCACGAAGATGGAATGCCGCATTAACAACGGCAATGCCAAACGGTGACATGTTCGTCCAAGGTTGCCAGGTTAGCTAAAAGATGTGGGTATTTTACATCGGTTCAAAAAAGGGAAACTGCTGGGACTGCTGGCAACACTGCGTTCCTCTCTCTTTGGTTTCGGTCTTTACGAAGCTTAGCCTCCTTTTTTTGACCAGCGTGCAAAATTTGAAAAGCTCGTCGGCTTTCTACCTCCATCCACATTTCCATCCGTGCCTCTCCAAGTCTGACAATGAGCAACGCAATGAAATCGCGTTCTGTTTTCCACGCTAACGGCTAAATTCGTCGCACCAATGACGTGAAAACGTAACTGCTATTCACGTGAGCCCTAGATAGCATGCACTTATTCGAACAACACGGCTCATCAAAAAAGATGGTTACGTTCCTACGTTAGCGGAGTGACGAATTTGGAGGAATTTGCCTGCGAGCTTGCAAATCGGCAATTGCCACAAGTCCGTTTAGTCGATCATTATGTCCTTCTAATCATGCCATGAGTTGTAGAAATAAACATTGATAATGATACTATTGCCAGTCCTTCTTATGACAGCTCCTTTTTTTAAAAGTGACCCTCAAAAGGAAGCCTTTGAGATATAATCCCCAAGGTTTTTAGTATATTTATCCAAAATTCAAATTTTGGATTTTTTTATAGAGTTTTCTGTCGAGTTTTGTTTTCAGTGCAGGTTTTCTCAATCGTTCAAAACCCTGAATTTACAACCCAAGTCCTATCAGAATGGCACAGAAATCACCAGACTTGAATTTTCGGTTTTAAAATGTTTTGCAAAATTATTTTCGCAGATTTCTCTGAAGCTCGAAACTATGTAAAAACACCAAATGATTGAAGTAAGTGTCTATCACGGTTAGTCATCTTTCGGAACATCAAAATACGACAAAAATTTACAACGCCGCAAAGTGAGTTGCGTGAATTCGCAGTTTCTCCATAAGTATGCTCGGATATCGGAGATAGTCGTTCCGTTTAAATGGAAGAAGTCGTTCTCAAGCGCAGCACAACGTCCGAGTCGAGACTAGATGGCTCATATTTCGCCTTCGATTTTGATGATACTTCAAGCACATCCATAAAGCACGAATAGTGGTATGAAAGAGCCGTGTGAGGTCGAGACCCTCGTTCTGTTGTCATCTCTTGACTTTTCACATCTCATCGGTATTTTTTACGAAAGTGTCTTGGTTCAATAGAGTTGTGAAATTAAGGAAGACTGAGATAAAGTTTGCCCAGATGTCGAGGATAGTTGTCTCGTTTTGAAAGGGAGAGGCCGTTCCAAATTGTCGGTATTTTTGCAAGCTTAAGAAATGATTCATTGCAAACGTTTTTTACATGTGCGCATCATACTGCAAAGTATGGTTCGAAAATTTGATGCAGTTTCCTGCCATGGAGATTATTAAAAAAAGTTCAGCATGGAAGACTGAAATCATTTCGTTTAGGTCTCAATCGTGTCAAAAATCTTGGCAGATTTTGAATTTACAGCCAAAAAAAGAACGTAAGCCCCTGCGCATAAGCCTATAGAATCATTCTAAACAAAAAAATTGGCAAAATTCAAAGGAAAGATAGCAGGATCCTTTTTCGGGGAAAAACCTCGCACTCGATACAGGTATAGATAAATATATCGGGTTTTTCGAAAAAAAAAAATTCTGCTTTCATTTCTCTGAATTTTCCCAACTTTTTAGTTTGGAGTGATTCTTTAGGCTCATGCGCAGGGGCTACCGTTTTTTTTTTGGCTAAAAAGTAAAAATCGGGCGTGATTTTTGACATGATCGATGCGATATATTGTACACCTGTTGGACCACGCCCGAAGCCGTGACGAATCACCTTTATCGCTAGAACCCTGAATCTTCCTTGTCTTCCGTGCACACGTGATTTTTGACAATCGGAGAACGAGGGGCGGAGTATGGTAAGGTGGGGGGGGGGGTGACGGAGACGGCTGTCGACCCAATTTCGAGTCTCATCTAGAATTGTTTATTGTAGTTGTGAGTACAGCAATTACAGTGCCGCGCAGTACCGTCGTTGAGTATAAATAAACACCATCCTCATGATCTACGGTTATTCATTTGTCTACCTCTGGCCGGCACGGCGCGGTGCGCTAGCCTCTTCTCTGCCTCTCCCCCTCCATCCACCATAGGTCGCATTGTCGCCAATGCTCCCGTGATATGAAGAGAGCCGTAAGTGCAAAGATGAAGTTTTGAGGGAACGGGCTCACTAGCGTCTGAGCGGAATTTTTATTAAGGAAGCCTTCATTTTTTGTCAAATTGTCACCAATCATCCAAAGACTCCTGGAAATCGTTTGGATGATTAAAATTTGACTAATTTTATTTCAAATGTAAAAAATAGTATTATTCATTTTCATATTGGGCTAGTGTTGAGCAAGACAGCAGTAAGTGCCATCTTCTGCATGCGTTAGTGGTTGCGTTTTGGACACACAACAAACACACATTTTCAGGTTAGAAATTAGCAGAAGAGGGCGGCATTATACTTAAAAGCACTGTTTTCATTGGCTCTCTGGGGGTACAATGCTCCTTGCCGCCTTGCGGCTGTTCTGTCTGAAATTACGTATTTTCTTGCGCACTTACAGCTTTCTTATATGTCTTGTCTTTCATACAATTTCGTCTTGAGATGAATTTTGCTGTGTGAGCTATTTCAGTGATTTCATCTAAACGATATTAGACGATTTTTGAGGATAACTCGATTTCGAAAATTTGAGAAGTACGCCGCATTTCGATATACGGCAGAATATGCTCCCGCGTGCTAAGGAAGAACGCCGTAAAAGCCCTCAGGTGTTGCCAAATCTCTTTTCAGAAAACTACTTTATAGAAGACAAATGTTTTATTTTTACCCATATAAAATATCGATAACTAAAGTGAGAAATCACGTTACTCCGTTTGCGACGCTGTATATAGGCTTCGAGTCATACTTCATTTTTTCCTTGGAAAACTTGTCAACGTAATTTATTGAAAACTTCCTTGATTTTTCCTCCGTTAGTAGAATATTCTGTTTACATTTCAAGCTATAAATTTGAATTATTCCTCTTTGAAAAAATGAACTAGGAGCGGAGATTTTGAAATACCCCGATGGCGATACGTGGTATCGCACTTTAGCCATCGATATGCACCCGCAGTCTGGCGGTTTTACTTTGTAGTTAAAAATTTACATACATAAGGGTCGCTTTCACAGCGCTCACTGGCGCTCTGCGACGCTCAACTGCCACATTACTCCCACAACCCGTCAGGAAGGTGCCGACTCCCTCGTTTCATTTAAAACCCATGTCGCCACCCGTTCTTTTAGCGTCCCTTTCGTCTTTTCTCAGGAGGAACCCAATCAAGCATCTTCGTTTGCAGCTTCTCTTCCGTCCACATTCCGTCAACTGTTGACATTCACAACAAGTTTAACTTTGTATATCCCTGTATTGCCTCAAGCCGGCAATAAGTCGAATCCTGAAGTTAATCCTCTGGCAGAAATAGGGCTTTTTATGCAGGTATGAACGTCCCCCGGAAATAATGGGCGCTAAGGGGACGATATCATAACCAGGCAGTTGGTATGGTATGGGCATGTGCAGAGAATGGCTGATACCAGGTTGCCGAAGAAGGTGTTGGAGGGGGTCCCTCCAAGTAGGCCTCGGAGAGGACGTCCAGCCAAACGGTGGGTAGAGGGCATCCGTCAAGAGATGGAGGGATGCCAGCTTCCAGGGGATCTCTACCATGACAGATTCCTGTGGCGGGTAGGCGTCGCAGAGCGCCCTAGCGCGCCGTAAAAGCGACTCATACACACACTATCGGGACTGACCTAGCCAAAGGTGGAGAGTCGGTAGAGGTCGGCGATCTGGGGCGGGCGGACTCGACGGCAGTAGTAGCCGAGGTTCTTGCACTTCTCGCAAAGGTTCTGCGGATGGACCTTTGACTGGTCGGAGACGTCGAGGCCGTCCGGCTGCTCGAGGGGGCGCTGCTTGTGCGGGTAGACGTTGATCCGGCACTTGATGCACTCCTGCCCCATGTTCGCCCAGCTGTTGCCCGACATCCATTTCCGCTTGCACTTGGAGCACCGGTACTCGCCGAAGCATCGGTTCTTCCCCTGGTACGGCGTCATGCCGTCACCCTTCGGCCGGGCCTGCAACAATCAAACCAGCATCTTACTCAAACGCCCATTTTAAAGCAAAATCCTCTTATAGTGGCCGATCAAGAGACAGCTCCAGGTGGAGGACACTGGAAAAAAAAACACATTGAATCTAGAGTCCGGACTCTTAAAAACATCGGCAAGGAAAAATACTCTTGATTCAATCGGATTTTTGCTTAAATCAAGAACCAAGCGTCTCAATTTGAGCGGATTTCCTTTTGATTTAAGCTTAAATCTGATTGAATCAAGAGTCCTTTTTCTTGCCAATGTTTTCAAGAGTCTGGACTCTAGATCCAATGTGTTTTTTTTTTCCAGTGGAGGATATTTCTTCGTTTTTCGCTGATCAATCATCATCATGTTAAAAAGTGCTTGAGTAGTTTCGGACTTAACCTTTACCTCGCCCGATTGCATTGCTTAAATTGTTAGTGCGAGGGCTCTAAAATATATGTTCTCTGCGCGCATTCCTCCAGCTCAGAGTCCCCGAAGTGTTTGAACCGCGTTTAGCAGAAAGGAACCAAGCCACATCAGCTATTGCAACATTTGACAAGGCAATTTAATGTTTTATAGGAGGGTGTAAGTGCGGATTCCTTTGAAAATTTTAAGGAATTTGCTTCGTACTGTGCAGAAAATTCACTGAGATTTTCACAAAAATCCGCAAAACCATTTTCATTAAAAATTAAAGTGCCCGGGTAAATTTGGCAATATCCGATGTGGCTTGGTTCCTTTCTGCTTAACGCGGTCCATTTTGCAGTTGGATGCACCTCAGCGGCCCGATTCGAGCGAGTCCCCGTTGACTGTTGAGTGACGGGAGCTCTGTCTCGACGCACAGCGGATCGAGTCAATCAGAGAGGTCGGACATGAAATTTTTGACTAAAACTGCAAATTTTGATGCTTAACTCGTCACATTTTAAATTTCAACGGGTGCGTCTAAAACAAAACTTTACGAGGAAACCAATGCAACCACTTTTAAAACCTTAAAGCTCTGTATCGACGGAGTCACGAGCTTGTAAAGTTTCCGAATTTTGTCCGACCTCTCTCATCAACTCGAACTATTGTGCGGCGGGGAGGATGGCCGTCAGTGTGAGCGCGGCCGAACTTATTTCCGTAGGAAAAAAATGGGCCGATGATGGGACACGTGGACACCGGGAAGCGGGTGCGGCGGCCGTTAGCGGTGAGGATCAAATTCTATCGTTGGCTCCACGTGGGGCTGCGCGAGTCCCATGCCAAAACGCGAAACGCGGCCGGGAGGGTTCGCGAAGCTAGGGCCACGGGGAACACGCTCGGAATGCAATTTGACCCCTGCGTAATGACACCCTGCTCCCTGTTGCAACGCGTGCGGCCTGCCAATCGCACACTCCAACCCCCCCCCCCCCCCCCCCCCCGCGCAGGGCCCTCACTCGACGGTGCTCCAGTTTATCGCTCCAGGTTATTACCCTGAAATCGTCAAGAGTGGGCCACTAAGAAAACTAACTAGAAAAAAACCATCGAGTGTACTCTCTTTAAAATCTTGTGTAAAAAACGATTCACACGCACTGAAAAGAAAGTTTTGGGCCATATAGACATACCGTCCGTTCCGATCACAGAGGCCGAAAGTTCCGGGTGTTGGAGCCGTAGCTTCGACTGCTCCGGGTGCTACGCTCGGAACTTTCGGCCTCTGCACCCGGAATACGGATGGTATGTCCGTATAGCCCGTAAGTACGGCTCCCACGGCCGAAGTTTTCTTCAATGCGGCAGAAAGTTGGTTTTCAACTCTTGGATAATGTACAAACTCGCATTTTAAATGTTTTTTAAGTTTGAAGCTTCCAGAAAACCTGGTGCGGCGCATCTTAGATTATGAAGCTCAGAGAGCGAGGAAGAATGCTACTTTAAAAAGTATCGCAGAAAATTCCCCTGGATGACGTCATTAGAAGCTCTCACAACAAATCCCCCCCCCCCTCCCCCGAAATCAACTGAGAAATAACGTGTTGAATAGAACTTCCATACGCACTTTAACGAGCGTGGCTAATTTTAAAAGCTCGTCGAAAACTAAGTTATGGCCTGCAGCTCAATCTGGCACGCGAGCGGGCTAATAGGCCGCCACCCGCAACGCCGGGGGGGGGGGGGGGGGCGGTGGTGTGAAAGAGTCACCACGCGTCCGTAGTATGACGGGACGTAACAAGATGTTAAGGGCCCACGAAAAGCGGGGGGGGGGGGGGGCATGTCGAGACGGATAAACTATCAACAGTACAGCCCATTGTGTGTGCCATGTGGAGTGTCCTCCCACGCACGCGACGCATTGAGAGTGCTGATACGTGCCCCCCCCCCCCCCCCCCCCGCCACCCTGTGGAGGCGTCGCGTCGTCACTTAAGAGTAAATATTTCGTTATACTTCATACTGAGAGTTAGGTCTACCGGATGTGTCGCAGATCTGCGTTTGAATGATTACGTCTCAAAGATTTGCAAAAAAGTTGTAAGATGCAAAATCACTTACGGAGAAATCTTGAAAAAATATGATATTGGCCTTTGGAAAACACGCTCGTGACGTAAATGCTGCCGTGCAAAGGAAATACGCGTAGCCTTCAGGCGTTGCCAAATTTCCCCTGGCATATCACTAATTTTCAGGAAAATTTTTGAATATTTGTCTACCAATCTCAGATAATTTTGTTTGTAATTTGATCTAAAAGTCTGAAAATTTTAAGGAAAAATATTCATAATTTTCCTGAAAAATAAACATTTTATCGATGGAACTCAGCAACTCTCGAATGTTCATATGGCGTTCTTCCTTCGCACGGCAGAATGGAAAGTAGTCGATAGTGGTTCGAGGTATCGTTTGTTTCAAAACTATACAGCATAACCTCGAACAAACATTTCAGGATTTAAGTTAAAGAGAGCTGATAAGAGAAAATTCCTGAAAATTTTACTTTTCATTGCCATGTGGTACTCATAAAAGTAAAAATCTATCACAAAAACCCGTTCCCACGGATTACGCAATTGACTTTGGAGGCCGTGTTTACATGTTAAACCAATCGATATCGATACAGTCTCGCCTGTTTGATGTGTCGAGTACGATTCATTGCCTCATTAATGCATACTGTGGTTTCTGTCATTGTCGTATTTTATGCTAAGTACGCAAAAATGCTCTGATTTGCACTGTCGCATGTCGTGCTAATATAAAGAAAAATACTGAAGGAGCTTTCGGACGTTGGAGAATTTCTGTTGGAGTACAAATTGTTAGGATAATTTTTGAATAGTTTTGTTTCAATTTTGCCGAGAAATTTAATTAATTTCCTTTAAATCTAGAGCACCTTAAAATTTCAAGTAAAAATATTTATACCTTTCCTTAGGAATCTTATATTTGAAGGAGTCTAGAAACATATGAGGAGCTTAGAGAACAAGTCGTTTGAGAGCGGTTTTTGAAAAAATTGAGATATTTATGATTTCAAGTAAAACTAGTCTTAATGCATATTGTGTGAAAACATGGAGTTTGAACCTTTCTTCCTCTATGAGGATCCATGTAATTTCGAAATTTCAAACACATATTTCTCGAAATAGCAAAAACTGCACTTATGCATCCTGTCCTCCAAGCTCCTCATATGATAGTTCTTATGACGCTTTTCTTCAGCGGGGAAGTGCAGTGGTCAGGGCCGGATTAAGAGGGTGGCCACATGGGCCGCGGCCCATGGCGGAAAATCTAGGAGGCGGCAAATTTTGCAATTTTTTCAGATGTAGGTATAAAAAAAAATCGGATTTAAAAAAAAATTACAAACAAAATCTCTCATTTCCTGAGAGTTAGTAATTTCTAATTTTGTCGTCTTTCGGTGATACACGAGACAGCACCTTTAATTAATCGAGTTAAGAGAGAGATCAAACACGCAATTTGGCCAGGAACGGCGCGACTGAGAGAGAAATGATGACGAGGACTTGAGATGAAAAGGAGAAGCCCTCGGCGCGGCAATCGGCATGTAACACATATTAGCGCCTACAAGACTGCACGAATACTTCACGCATTGCATCAAACACAGTGCAGTCAGCGTGAAACGCATAGCGCCTACAAGACTGCGTGAATACCTCACGCATTGCGTCAAACAGTGCGTTCAGCAGCGGTCGTCGGCGTGAAACTCATAGCGCCTACAAAACTGTCGGAATACGTCACGCATTGCTCCAAACACGGTGCGGTCTGCGCGGCGCGGCGCTGGAAGTTAAAATCATTAAACCACATTTATGTTTGTTCTCTCATAATTTTTTTGTTCATTTCTTATGAATGGAAGGCCTTGTCCACGCAGAGATAGGTTTACGAAACTTAACGTTCGCGCAAAGTTCGATGAATTTTTGCTAGAAGTGTTGACAGGGCTTTCCCAAAAAATGTTTCCAACACGAGTAAACGCGTCTTATGCACCCCAACCCCGATGGCACGTTCACTTGATGGTTTTTATTGATGTTTCAAAACGAATGAGAAGGGGGCAGCAAAATACAGGCGGCCCATGGGCGGCAAGTAGGTGAATCCGGCCCTGGCAGTGGTCGTTTCAAACAGTCACTGATGACAGAACTGTGGTCTAGGGCGAAGAAAGTTATAAGATAATGTATGGAAGTCATCATCATATAATAAGCTCATCAATTTTGATTTCAGCAAAGATAGCGGAAATAAATATTGATGAGTACTCACAGTGTCAATGACTTCAAATAGTTTCATGAGGAGCAAGGCACACAAACTTACATCAGAGAATTTTAAGAGTTATTAGGAATTACACAATTAACGGTTAGTATGTGTGACAGCATAGGATTATGATTTTTTTTTTAAAAAAAAAAAAAAATGCTGAAAAAATAACACAAAAAACGAGACGTTCGGCCAAAAATATTTGGCATTTTCAATCGAAACAAAAGAAACAAAAGCTAAAATACGAGTGCATACATCACAGGATCAGAGTACTTCGTACTCTGAGCAACTATATGCTTTGTACTCCGATACTGCGATGGATGCAATTGTAGTTTACCTTTTGTTTCGATTGAAAATTCCAAGGTTTTTGGGCGAAACGTCTCGTTTTTTTATGTTATTTTTTCGGCCTTGTTTCTCCAGATTTTTTAAAATTCACAATCATATTTTCGGGCTGTATTTTGAATTAATTTTTATCTGTGATAACACATTGAGACCGATTGTGGGAGGCTTACAGCCTATAAAAGAAGTGAGAGAATCGTGACACGCCTGCAACAGTTACAAAAAAACGAGCAACTATTCGAACACGAAGGATGTTTTGCAGTATCACGCCTATTTGAAGGCGAAAAATTTGGCTCCTGTCTCACTGCACTCTGATATTTACACCTAGATGTGCTGATTTCAAAGAAATTGAAAGGAGATCACGAGGGGATGTTCTGGATCCTGTCACATTATAATTTCGAAGTCTGCATAAGAGAGTCGCGTAGTTTGAGCTTTCCGCTTCGTAATAGACACTAGGGCAAGGATAAAATTTGATACAGCTGAATGACTCTGGTTTCAAATTCACAGCGTAACTGAAAATGGCCACTCTCATGCGATACATTTTTTCAATGGTAGGGAAAAAACATAGCAAAGACCATTTGTCTAGGCTTCTTCCCTCTCCTGCATTTCAAATGAAGAGCTTGGAGGAAAAGGCGCATAAGTGCAATTTTTGCTATTTCGAGAAATGCGTGTTTAAAATGTCGAAATTACATGGATCATTGAGGCGGAAAGAAAGTTCAAATTGACATTTTGATGCTTAAAAATTGGAATTTTGGAGTGAATTTTTCACAGAATATGCATTAGGACTAGTTTTACTTGAAATCATTCATACATATCTCAACTTTTTCAAAAACGCACTTATGCGCCTTGTCCTCCAAGTCCCTTAAATAAAATTTAATAAGTATGGATTTTCCTGTCATTTATTTTATTTACGGAGTGTGTCGCATGACGGCATTCATATTTAGCTTCGCCTGACTTGGTAAAATCGGGGTGAATCATCCGTATCAAATATGTCTGTAACTAGGGGGTACGCCCCGTGACCGCTTGCGTCTGATGCGTTATGCGTTACTCTTGTGGTTTTATATTACACAGTGGGAAAAAAAAACACATTGTATCTACAGGCCCGCCACAAGGGGGGGGGGGGATACTGGGTCCCTGGTACCGGGGCCCGGACCCCGGAGGGGGCCCGTGTTACCCGTGAAAAACCACTACGAATTCACATGCAACCCTTGTTTCATAAGAAAAAGTGAAAAATTTACCCTAAAAATTTCGCAAAAGGTGAATAGATTTTCAGAAACACGCTGGGGCACTGTAGAATTCTTCTTAAATTTTCAAAGAAGTATACTTCTTGGAAAATTTCTATCTATTTTCAAGATTTTCAGTACAGAGGGATTTTTTTAGTAACTGCGTTTCATTTTCTTCCGTCGTCAGATGCTAAGAGTCTCCAGTCTGGGCATCCTCGACTTCAATGGCTCATGACTCAACTCCCTTGCCATAGACAAACGAAGGGGGAGTCCAGGGGGGCCTGGCCCTCATAGAACTGAAAATAGTATCATATGCCCCCCCCCCCAAAAAAAAAAAATAAAAATTTTCCAGATGTTTTGAATGCAACAATTCTCAAGTATTTTGTGCTGAAAGTATAAAAAAAAAAAAAAATATTATTCCGCAGAAATTGATGGAAAAATTCTTTTTTGATGGAAGCTTCAAAATGCGTCCGATTAGTCGTATAAATTCTAAAATTTCTCGAGGGATGCCCCTCGGACCCCCCCCCCCCTCCGTGCTTGGGGCCCGGACCTTAAAAGTGGTACCAGGGCCTGAGATGGGATGTGGCGGGCCTGTGTATCTAGAGTCCAGACTCTTGAAAACATTGGCAAGAAAAAATACTCTTGACTCAATCGGATTTTTGCTTGAATCAAAACAAAATCCGCTTAGATTAAGAGGCTTGGTTCTTGATTTAAGCTAGATTCTGATTGAATCAAGAGTACTTTTTCTTGTCGATGTTTTTAAGAGTCTGGACTCTAGATCCAATGTGTTTTTTTTTCCAGTGCAGAGTATGAATTGTAAAAAACTATTTGGAAATACATGATACGAACTACGCAAGTGGAGGAGGAATTTCGGACTTTTTCAACGTGCTCATCGTGGTTTTTGGGTGGTTTAACCATGACAGATTAGTTCATTTATTCGTATCTATTGTAAGCAACAGACTCATGCCTGGAAAAATTTCTATTACGAAACGCAGCGTTCGCCTCCCTCTATGTGCGATGCGTAATTTATAAATGGCTCCCAGATATCTGTGTCAAAAACAGCGTCTTTGTTTAGACTCCCAGCATTAGTGAAAACTCGTAAAACTCAACATTCCATTACGACGATATTCGAGCATAGCGACAGGTTCTCTAGGTCACTATTACGATCCCCTCTGCTTACCGCTCCATTCTGTCCAATGTTGGGCTATAGTGCGTGTCTGAGATGATGACAAGTATGTAGAGCGATTAAGCTCTTTGTGAACTAGAGATCAAACGAGATTTGGATATTGTTCAAATTCAAGAAAAATACTATTGTCTACGCTAGGGACTGAAAGTGTTCCAAAAAAAGTTCTGCCTTTCCCGAATGCCGCATTGTTATTCTATCGAGTCACCGTGGAACTTTGATGGAACATACGTGTCATATTATATTGCAGCTTTGCACATTTTCTTTGGAGTACTTTTTGCAATTTATTGAGACTAAGTAGTAAATATTTTGCGTCCGTCTCACTGATTTTCTAAATCGGAACTTGCATTCAGGAGCGGCATACCTCACGAAGTGAGACTACTTTCGTCTCCAAAATAATTTTAGATGGATATTTTTTATTGTGATACTGTAGAGTTTATCAGTAATGTGGGGCCTTATTTAGTGTAATAAAACAATTTTCAGAGATTCGGAAAATCAAAAATCAAAATAGGAGGGAAAGTAGTTAAAACACCGAGAACTTATGAGAGTGTATGAAACATGGTATTGATAAATTGGAGTATTAAAACTTTTTTCCTATTGAAGCTGATGTATAATCTTTAATTTGATAACTTTTTTACTAAAAAAAAAAATAAATAATTTTTTACGTGATCAATCTTGGAGGCAATTAAGAACTAAATGATAGGAGTTATACGTATAACAAAAACTCACCATCAATTGGGGGGTTGCATAATTCCACGTTTCAATTGCTAATTTACCTTTTTCTGCGGGATTGAGCTTTGCTTTTGAGTTCAGCATTTGAAGGACGTAATTTTGAAACTTCAACTTAAAAAATGGGTTTTCAAAGAAAAGAAAAAGCTCTGAATTCTTCATGAACAGACAAAACAGCCTATTGTGCTGCGCTGTACCCTTAACGATTAGCTGAAGCGACATTTTCCCTGATAAGGATTTCGACCAAAGGGTCAAAAAATTCGCTCCTCCTGGAACTGGAGGAAAAAGAAGAGACTAAATCTAAAATGACATTGGTATGGAGGTCTGATGCTACTCACCAAAGTGCAATCTGTTATGTAGTGGCCTTTTTGAAAACATAGATGACACATGTAATTCTCGGGCGGTTTTTTGTACGTTTTAGGTTCTAAGTTGATCTCCTCAAATTTATCTGTCAACTCCTCTGTAAGCAATAAAACACACGCAATTAAAATATTATTTTAACCCAAAAAGTTAGGATATTGAACCATCAATTATTGCATTTTTTCCCTTATGAGTGTAAGGCTCCTCAATAACGACCCGTAGTAAAGGCCCGCAGTAAAATTTAATGCAATTCGTGGTGGAGAATTTCATAGATTTTCATAGAGCCTTCGCGGGCTTAGTGTGAGACTGTGAGACCCACGACAAATAACTGAGAATGGGTCAGTTGCGCTGCTGACAAAATTGTCTTTTGAAGCTTGATTCTTGTAGATCAGTTGAAAATAATAAGATCTGTCCAAATCGCAACTTTTCACGTTTAATATTAACCGAGATTTCGCGCTTTGAAAAATTCGGTTCATGACGGCATCCAGCGCGGTAGTGACACCCTCGATTTCTTTTACCTTCCTTACATTAGTTAGGGAGACACACATTTGCACTGGCTACTCAACGTTAAACTTGGATGAAAGCAAGGTGGAAGAAACCAAGGGTGTCACTGCCGCGGTGGACGACGTCATGAACCGAATTTTTCAAAGCGCGATATCTCGGTTTGTAGTAAACGTAGAAAGTTGCTGTTGGAATACATCTTACTATTTCTAGCTTATCTACAAAAATCAAGCATCAAAACACGATTCTGTGATCAGTGCAACTGACCCATTAGGTAAGACATTTTGAAGTTCAAACTAAAAAAGATTTCCTCTTCAGAATTCCAAATTTGCCATATATTCGCCGGAGCGGAGTTTCACTGTGAAATTTTATCTTTATGAAATGTTGCAACTCTGGTCGTAATACAAGGGTGCTGTGGTAGATGCAGACGAAATAAGTCGAGAGCGGGACGAAGGCATTGGCGGATCCAGCAAATTGGCAACATTGTCTTTTCCCCATTTAAATCTATGGAAATATATCGATCCTTAAAGGAGCCAGGTGCTCCAACAAGAATCGATTATTTAGCATAGGTTTAAAGGGAAGAAATCCGGTGTTGCCAAATTGCTGGATCCACCTAGTGAAGCGTCGAGCTGTCTCTAGATCCGCCACCACTGGCCTCTCTGTGCCTTTCGAAAAAAAAAAATTCCCAGTTTAACTCATGGGGACAAGAGTTTAGTAGTCTTAACAAAGAATTTGAAAAATAAGCTCACCCATGAGATCTGGAAATTTGGAAGGTGTCATGATGCCCCAATTGGAGTCGTACGGCATGGACGGAGGTATCTGGACCAGATTCATGTTTGAGTCGTAGGACCTCTCCGCCCTGCTCATTGGTCGAGCGTGTGGAAATGGCCCCCATAGCTGCGGCACGATTGGGGAGTGCTACCCAGGACAAAAAAAGCAATACACAATAATTTAACGATAAAGCACAAAAAAGAAAAAAAAAACAAAGTCAGAATATAGGAATAAATAGGGAGGAAATTAAAACGTGGGTAAACAAGGATAAAACATTAAAAAGACACTAAAAGGCAGGACGTTTTGAGCTGTTACCAGCTCATTTTCAGCTGCAAAAGCACAACAAATAAGTAAATAAAAAAAATTTGAGCGACGTCACCCGTAACCTGACCCCAGTCATTATCACGTAACCACTGGAACTCGGTGATTTTTTTTTCAATTTTTCATTTATTTATTTATTTACTGCATTTTTTCAGTTGAAAATAAGCTGGTGACAGGTCAAAACGTCCTGCTTTTTAGTGTCCTTTTATAATGCTTTAGCCTTGATCAACCATGTTTTAATTCCCTCTCTACTTACACAATGATTTATTAGTTTTAAACAAATGCAAGCCTTCGGAAATTGTCATAGGTGGTAGAAATGATTTGTTTTCTCAAAAAACTGTATTCAAACTGTGATTTTAACCGTTCCGTAGAAAAGGGATTTCCATAAAAAACAAAAAAAAACTCCGGGGCGTCCATAAAATGCGTAACGCTCGAGGAGGGAAGGTGACCGATGAGAGCGTTTGGTACTGAACATGTTACAGCATAAGAATCTACTTAACAGAAGCCTTACGAGGGGAGAGGAGAAATGAATGCAAATACATTTTAATAAAAATAACAATTTCATTTTCGCAGTGTTAATGTCTGAAAAATTCTTCGTATTTTATAATTTTTTTTTCGTTTGTCATGAGTTTGAAGCTTTGGCACTTGTGATATTACTACCAAAAATGGACGAAATGACGCCCCCTCTCCTATATCTCTTCTCCTACACTTACGGCGACTGTGTTGAGTATATCAATTGAGGCATTCTTCGGAAAAAGGACGTATGAGACTTCCAATGATGCTGAGTTTGTGCAACGTGGTTCTTTAGTTGTAAGTAACTTATCCGACAGTTCTGCTACGAATTTTTCCGCGAACTTGCTCCTCGTTTTCTCTCTTTATTTCAAAGAATTTTAAAGAAGTAAGTCGACTGTAGATTCATTTCATCCTCCGCAAACACTACACTGGAAAAAAAAACACATTGGATCTAGAGTCCAGACTCCTAAAAACATCGACAAGAAAAAGTACTCTTGATTCAATCAGAATCTACCTTAAATCAAGAACCAAGCCTCTTAATTTGAGCGGATTTCGTTTCGATTCAAGCAAAAATCCGATTGAATCAAGAGTATTTTTTCTTGTCAACGTTTTCAAGAGTCTGGACAGCACGTTTTTAGAATGTTTTAACTGCGCTGGTGCTGAGGCACAGGAAGGAGGGCCCTAAGACTAGGAGTGACTGTCGTCCAGACGAGATAAAAAAATTCTCACCTGTTTTCAGCACGGTTAGGCGAATGAGGTGAGGACAAGATGCGCCTGCCGAAAAAATTGCTGCAACTCTCGTTTCTCCTCGCTGGGGCGCATGCGCAGACGGCCAATTTGTACCTCCCCACGCGCAACGGCGGTTCCATTTTGTTCTAAGCGACTGGCAATATGTAGCATTGTAGGAAATGTCTGAGAGTTACAAGTAAATGATTGGAAAAAATTGATCGCGTGCAATTTATATTTCGCGGGAGTGATATTTCCGGTTCCGGTTTGTTGAATGGTGCAGCTTGAATACCTCCATCATCGGTGAGCGCAAGCTTGTAGGTTAGGTAAAGTTAACACATTGTTTGCATTTTGCAAAAGTGCAATCGTACCGTCAAAGTTTTGAAGTAAAAAGTGTAATGTGCAACTGTGAGATACATTCCAAACACTAAAATCAGTGCCATTTCTGATAGTTCTTACTCTGTGGTCTGTGCGCTAGAATTTCGGCTCCGTGTCGTTGAATTTACCTACGCTGCTTTCACCTATGTACTCATCACTAGATACTAGAATATAACAGGTACTTAGCCTTTGAAATTTATTAGAGTCTCATTCATGCATCATTTCTACTCAGCTGTTCTTCTATTTGAACCGTTTAATAGAGCAGGAACAATATGATTTAAAATACCCCGCTGTGATCCTAAATGTTGTGATGTGCATTAAGGATGTGAAGCGATATCTCTTCGGAGGGTCAAAATCTGTCGAGGGGCCATGAGTGAATATATTTTTGCCACGATAAGATTCATGCATTAAAACTGTAACCTGAGAACAGTATTCTCTAAGATTAACACTTGTTATATCCCCCAATCGTGTCTGCTCAACATTTGCTTGGTCCGGAAACCAAACTCAAGGATTGCCCATTCCTTTTCAGGTTAAGCAATTAAATCACTTTTAGAATTTTTCTGCACTCCGCTAACACTTAGGAAGATCTTTGTTTGTGTTGATCTTTGTTAGGAAGGTGTTTGCTTCTTGAAGAATACTGCTCTACTTTTACGGTTTAGGAGAGCAGGAACATGATAATTTAATTTGATCCTTAATGTTTTGGTATATGCTGTTGCAATTTAAATCGGCAACTCCCCTCAAGATCAACATTTGTTTACAAGGGGCTGTGAGTGAAAATAGTTTTGCGATGATAAGATTCATGCCTTATTACTGTGAATTAGAGCAGTATTCCCTAAGATAACACTCATTATACCTGCCCATCTTGTCTGCTTATCTGCCTGGCTCACGGCACACCAATTTCAAGGATTACTTATCATTTTTCAGTTTAAGCGATAACATCATTTTGGGAATTTTTCTAAACTCAGCTATTTCCTAAGAGAGCTCTCATACTCAGCTGTCTCTTAATCTCTCTAAAGTTTTTCTTGCCATTTCATAAAATCTAGACTTGAACATGACAGTTTTCTATTAATAATTGCACACAATTAAGACATGAAGGAAATTCACTGCGGCTCAAAAGTTCATGGCTCTTAGATGTTTCTGCTGAACAGCAAGAATCAAGTTAAGTACAAGGGTTCTCAAATTCTTGCATGAATGAAATGATCAGTTTCAGAGGCCTAAGCAACCATTAATTGGACCGAGTTTATCAGAAAGGAACCAACCCACATTTTTTAAAAAATTGAGTTAAGAATGTTTTTGAGTTCCACTAGCCGTATATTGTCTCCTGTCAAAAATTGAAAGTTGAAAAACAGAAATTAGTTTGTGAAAAGAGGGGTTGAAGTTCTTTTGCCACATTGAGCCTTATGCAGGAATGCAACTTCAAACCTCTTTTTCTCAGTTTCAACATAATGTGGGTTGGTTCCTTTCTGATGAACTCGGTCCTATTAGGACATTAAATTGATACTCAAAGGTATATTTGCTCCAAACAGATGTAGCAATGGCATTTAGTTTTGAATACTGCAGAACCCCTCGCTTCATGTAGCTTTTGATGTTTGAGAATTCAAAGCACCAGCATGTGTAACATATGATCAGTTTCTCATTTTGAATCTGAACTCAATGCTGGTCAATGAATTCTGACCGTCAAAGTTTTTTTTCCCTCTCCGTTATTCTCTAGATCCAATGTGTTATTTTTCCAGTGTATAAAAACTAGCACAATCTGAGCAGCATTGCAAGCCTCATAATCCATTTTGCCGGAAAAATCCTCAATTTATTCGGGACTCCAGGCGAAAATTTCAGATCGATGGCTCCATTGTATTGTCCCGGAGCTGGCTCGGCCGGGAACTTAGAGTTTTGAGGTAATTCGTTTAATGTCGTGATTCAGATGCTATTAATACGCGCTCCGCTTCAACAACGGAAAGGGAGACAATGTGCTTTGACGCAGCGCCTCCCCGGCACACCTTATCATTAATACGGCTCCGATACCGGCAGGTAATGCCCCACTACTTTCTCGAGCCTCCGATCATAAAACTTTAAACACGAAAATTCTCTTTAGTCCCTCCAACAAGCTCTCCTTTGTGATACGGCTGGCAAGGCTATAAATCTAATCTTATTGGGCGAGGAGCGCCCCTCAGTGACAGATTTTGAGGGACGTTACAGCTAGACTCGGGAGGTTCTCGGTCCTAGATCATTTTTTTGATAAAACTTTATTTTGAAAACTCTTCATTTTCGGAGGGGATTCGTTGATTCCCCCCCCCCCCCCCTCTATTTTCCATTTCTTACTAACTTTATGGAAAGTTTTCGATTTTAAAAACCCTTTCCTCTGCTTTTTCATCATTCTTGCGCACGGCTACTCGGAATCAGTGGCGAGGCGTGAATGATCGATTATCGATGTTTCTCCATTTGAAGCTATGGTAAAGAATCGATTATTAAGGTGTTCGCTACGAACACCCTGTCTATCGATCCTTTCCCACAGGTTTAAATGGCAAATCAATCGATGTATCGCAAAGCACGCCACGCCACTGCTCGGGATCTCCTGGTCGTTTGATAGAATTATTATCTTGAAAAGTATACATTTGCACGCCTGGGGTCGCGTTATTCTATGCGTTTAAGAGAAAAAATAGATGAGCTAAGAGAGCACTTGAATAGTTAAATGAATATTCCTACTCTTGAGGGAGTGTTTTGAGAGATGTTTTATCTCATTAACATGAATACGCTGGAAGTCTCTACATATTCTTTGAGGCACACATGTTCATTTCATAAATTTGGTTATGAAGAGAGGAAAATATTTTGAATCGATTATTGTAGTTCTTAAAATGATTTAGTGCTGAATCCAAAAATCATGGGTGTGGACACTTCGAGACTTTCCGGAAAATCGAACTTTGCCTGGAAAAGTGAAATTTTGCATCAATAATTCGATTTTCTGGAAAATTGGTGCATGAACGTACCAGTTTAGAAAATCACTTTTGAACATAGTTTGAAAAAAACCAAAATTACTGCAGGTTTAGCAGGCAAAAAGACACAGAAATACCTGGTCTGTATGACTATGAACTTCATCTGTTCTTCCTGATAAACTTTATCGGAGAAATCTTCACTTATCACGATGAGTACATAGTTAAAGTTTTTAGGCATGCCAGGGGTACATTTCTATGTATTTCTGGCTTCTAATTAATCTAACCTCTTTTGGCACGATGGGACCTCATACGGCATATCCTTTCATTCGATACAAAAAAATTTTGGCTAGATCTTGTCTCAACGTTTTAATTCTTGCTACGAACAAAACTATTCTTGAGTGACTTATTGTTGGTGTTAAATATAGCCATGTTAAATGTGAAAGTAAACAGAATATAAAACTAAAGCTAAGTAAAGTTATATTATTTATTGTGCTTGAAGTTTTTCCTGGCCTTTTTGTAACCTCTTGCTCTAATGAGGACTATACCCAGTTGAAAAATATTTGAGCACGATAAAGAATGTAATTTCACAAAACTTTGGTTTCATGTCGACGTTGATATTCCCGGACCACATATCTCGTTTGCGGTGTTTAAAAAATTCTGCTCTCATTTTATTTTTTCAGGAAAAATAAATCAACACCATTCCAGGAGGTTTTCACAAAATGTTATTCGCTCAGAGAAGAAAAATCACAGAAAGTTTAAAAAATTAACGTTGAGTAGTTTCCCATTTAAAGAATAAAGTATGGCAGGAAGTCTGTAACGTTGCAAATTGAGTTACGAGGTATGGGAGTTTCACGGTCGATATTTATTTTTACAAATTATTCTGTTATAAATGTGATCTGTAAAACTAATTTTCATACGGAAAGGTATACGAGTCCAAATCTTTAAAACCGTTCACTTTGATGGAGGATAAAGCGAAACTTGGCAGTGACGCGCCGGCTCAAGGTGGACTGTGTCAATGGTAATGGTCGGACAAAATGTAGAACCTTTAAACGCTTTTAACTCCATTATTACAAAACGTCGAGGCCCTAAAAGTGATCTCATAGGTTTTCGCGTAAAATTTACTTTCAAAAGCACCCCTTAAACTTAAAAATTTGACGAAATAAACATGAAAATTTGTAGTTTTAGTCAAATATTTTATGTCCGACCTTTCTGATTGACTCGATCTACTGTGCGGCCCCGCCGTTTGCAGAGCTCATATAGCTACGCGAGCAACACAAGCCAGAGCGCCTTCAGTTCATTGAATATGCTTCACGAGCATCCGCAGAGCATGAATAGTTGCATCAAGGAGTTTTTATCAACATATAGTCGCTTTCAACAGCTTACTTACTCACTAACAGTATAGCTGAGCGCATTTATTCTATCCGTAGAGTACATAGAGTCGTGATGTAAATGAGAGAGCTGGCGCCATGTTCTGGTTGACAAGCTCCGAGCCCGGTGTGCGCCGAGCTTCGGTCACCTTTTCAATACATTTTCGATCCAAAATGGCGATGTAGATACAATACGTAATGATTTCTATCCTCTTTGTTTACATCCGCCGGTCGGGTTCCCGTGTATAGAAAACAATCGATTATGCATCGAAAAAGTGACCCAGCGTCATACAGGAGTCTCGGAATTTGGGACTTGGATAATGCTTAAAAGTGGCGTCAGCTTTCTCATTTACATTACGACTCTATGTGCTCTATGGTTCTATCCACTGCAGACGAACTTACCAGATTTTTCGTAAAAGCTGATGAGGATATCCGAGCAGCAGATAGACAAACTCCAACATGAGAATATATTACTCTAATTTAAATTATTGTACTAGATACTATAGATTGTAAAATTATTACCACGTGAATGTTAGTTCTTATTCTAACTGTGTAACTTCAGGAGTTGCATCTGAACTTTCAGTTTTAATTAAAATTTTAGAGGAGTAAAATGTACAGGAATTATATAGATTTAAAAATTCTGGAAACTGAGTTTATTAGAAGCGTAACTTTCTGACCACAGGTCTATTGTGAGCTGTTGTCTTCCACCTCATAGCACACGTACAAAGCCTGAACCTGCGGGCTGATTTTAAAACTTGATAGAAAAAGCTATGGAAAAAGTTAACAAAGGGAAGATAGAGCGATCCTTTTGATTGGAACGAATAGGTATCGTGGGTTTCTCGTCTTTCTGTCTCGTAGGATGCCGTTAGTTAGTCTATTATCCATTCACGGAAAAAAAAGAATTGTTGATTCAGCAATTCAATTGCTGAAAACAGTGAGTGCAATGTTTCAACGCAGATTTTACAACAAAAAAATGCTACTTTAACCACCCCCGTGGTTAAATTAATTTACAATGTGGTTAAAGTAGCATTTTTTTGTTGTAAAATCTGCGTTGAAACATTGCACTCACTGTTTTTAGCAATTGAATTGCTGAATCAGCAATTCTTTTTTTTTTCCGTGTTGCATGACTCCATTGTATGCATCCATTGCATCCTCCATTATCCATTGCAACCACCCGTTTCCATCGATAGGATCCTTCCATATCCCTTTTGCCTTCTTTGTCTATAGCTTTGTCTACCAATTTCATCAATCAGATGCAGAGCAAATTAAAAGCATTTGTGTAAAATCTGTTTAATAACTTGATGCTTTTTATAACTTCCGGTATAGATTCACCCTAAGTAGTTACGCTCGGTCAGTTTCAGTCAAATCTTGGGACCACATGGGGCAGAATTTATGAGATGGAAGCAGCTGCCTAGGTGAGGAACAAAACTTCATTACATCTCCAAAAAATCGAGTACAATCGATATAGAATGACAAAACAAGGTTTTAAAGCTTTAAAGCGAAAATCGGTGGGAGGGAGAGGCAGCATTTTTTTTGTAAATATAGAGGAAAATTTTCTTAAAGGGACGGTGGAACTTTCATTGCGCATCTCATTTCACGGAAACTTTCTCAAAATAGTGAATTTCCAGTTTTTCATAGAGAAAAAAAGGAGGTGTTTGCATTTCGGGCATCTTGGATGACGTATAGGACGTAGGTCGGTACAACGAGTTTATCATCGATTTTCTTGGCGATGGTGTAATTTATGGAAAAAAGTCATTCTATAAAAAGTGCTTGGAATTATATCATGAGTTGATTTAAGTAAAAAAATCGGACATTATGGTCCGTTTTTCATACTTCGAATTCCGGATTTCGCTGGCCGCAGGTATTGTACCGACCTACGTCACAGGGTAAACAAACCTCAAGATTCAAACACCCCCTTCTTTTTCTCTATGCCAGTTTTTAAGTGGAGCATAACGTCGCTCCTCTGACGTGAGGGCGTACCTTGATTTCCGCATGAGCCACAGGAAGCGTGGCCTCATACGTAAAACATGGCTCACGTGAAAATCAAGATAAGCCCTTACGTCAGAGGAGCGACAATAAATATTCCTGAAAAATGGGGCCCCTGAAAATAGATCGAAACAATACCTTTAACTGGTTATGATATAAAAAAAAAAAAAAAAAAAAAAAAAAAAAAAAATCAACGGCTGCTATCGGTGAGCGATGGATTGGACGCATATTATTGTCCTCTAAAGTATGAACGGTGGAAAAACTTGCCCCCGAATATGTAGACGCAGTTTTTGCCGGAGGCGCAAAAATGGTATTTCGAGAACATAGACATGGCAGCGTATAGTGGAAAACTTTCTCGAAAGGATCCTCCGACCTCTGTAAAATCGCCGATTATCATAAAAAAGAAATCTTAGAAATTGTTTGATACATTTAAAATCAACGTTTTTTAAGTTATTGAATATGACCGTACGCAAAAAGTGCCTTATTCATTTTATGTAAGGTAAGACAGCAGTATGGAATATCCTCGGCGTGTTTACCTTTTTGGACGGGCAACAAACAAATTTTAAGGTTAGAAATTAGCAAGAAAACGGTATCGTTTTGCTCAAGACACCTGACAGTCCCCTCGTAGAATTTTGTGGACTCACTGCTGTAATGCCTAAAATTGTGTCAAATTTTGCGCACATACGGCTTTTCCAAAACTTTTGTTTTTTTTTTTCAAATTAGACGACGCACAGCGGATCGAGTCAACGGGAGAGGCCGGACAGAATTTGGGAACTTCAAAAACTTATAACTCAGTTTAAACAAAATTTTGAGATTTTAAAAGTGGATCCATTGGTTTACTCGTAAAATTTTCTCCCAGAAGCACACCTTAAAACTTACAATAAGACGAAATAAACATCGAAATTTGCAGTTCTAGTCAAAACTTTCATGTCCGACCTCTCTGATCGGCTTGATCCACCGTGCGACGTTTACTTTTTCATCCGACACGGAAAAAAATTAAATGTTGATTTAGCATTTATACTGTTAAAAAGATGTCCGACAAGTTTCAAATGCTGATTTTACAATACAAAAATGCTAACATAACATTTTAATTTGTACCTTTTGCAGTGGGCGTAGTTACGTTAGCATTTGTTAAAATGTAAAATCAACATTTGAAACTTGTCGGACATCTTTTTAACAGTATAAATGCTAAATCAACATTTAATTTCTTTCCGTGGAGTTCATTTGAATTAGTTTTTTGGAATTTAGAAGGCTAAGTCGACTTGGTTCTTATTTGTCCAGGTTTAAATTGATCGATAGCGCTAATTGTAAATTTTGTACTGGGGTTCGAGACACGCCGGAACATACTTTCTTCGAGTGCTCCAGATTTGTAAGCGAGAAAAATAAAATTGATACAGAACTTGGAATCACACTTACTCCAGATAACATCGTAAAAGAAACGACAGAGAATAAGTTAAAATGGAAACAGATAAGTGAATTTATACAGAGAATTTTAATTACTAAGCAAACAATATATAATAATTAAGTAACAGTTGCTAACCCACTGCCCCCCCCCCCCCCCCCCAGCCGATGATGCACCGATTGGTAATTCCGGCGTGTCTCGAATCACAGATACTTAGTTTAAGTATCATATTGGATATTATATTTGTTACAGATAAGGTTAGAGGAATGATAACGATTTGTTCATTGTAATATTAGTGTTCATTGTATGTATATCTCATAGAGAAAAAAAAGGAGGTGTTTGCATTTCGGGCATCTTGGAATTTTTCATAGAGTATCTATAGGTTTGATGACGTCATTGGGTACAGCGACGTTTTTATCCTGTCGATTTTCTTGGAAATGGTGTAATTTAAGGGAAAAAGTCATTTTATAACAAGTGCTTGAAATTATATAAAGAGTTGATTTAAGTAAAAAAAATCGGACATTATGGTCCGTTTTTACAGCGTCAATATAACCCTCAACGAGCGTCTTGTTTACATTGATGACGTAGGTGGGTACAAATTTTCAAGATGCAAACACCTCCTTTTTTTTCTCTATGTCATATTGGATATTATATTTGTTACAGATAAGGTTAGAGAACTGATAACGATTTGTTCATTGTAATATTAGTGTTCATTGTATGTATATCTTGTGTTTGAGAAACAATAAAAAAAAAAAAAAGTCGACTTGGAAAATTTGGGCGCTACTGCCCTCATGAATAAGACGGGAGATTTACCAGCATGGTCGTGGGCGAGACGGTCCTGGGGGCGCGTTGCGGTGGGGGCGGCGGGGGCGGGGGGTCGGGCACCAGCCAGAGACTCGGCTCGGGAAAGGGGGCGCGACTTTCGAGGAAACTCGTCACTTGCCGGGGGTGCATCAACAACCGCGGGTTCCGGTGGTACTGAGCCGGTGCCGCTAAGCGTCTCGCCGGCTCTTGCCCGGGGCGCGGGGGGCCACCCCCCTCCAGTATGCCCGTCTTTCATTTTTCTCACGAGGTCGGGCCGCTGCCAACTTTTCTTTCTCTCTCTCCTTCCCACCTTGCAAGCTGCATGCACGGCCTTGCCAAAATCCACCCAGCCTCCAGTAAATCTTACGCGGAAATGTCATTTGCTTATGAACTATGTGACAGCGCTGCGGGCCGCAGCGTTGTCAAATATTTCGTTAAATTCCTAGATTTTTCCATGATAGGTGAGAATAGAGCATAGAGTATATAGAGTCGTAATGTAAGTGGGTGAGCTGGCGCCACTTTTAAGCATTTTCCAGGTCCCGAATTCCGAGACACCTGTGTGACACCGGGTCACTTTTTCGATACATAATCGATTGTTTGCGATACACGGGTACCCGGCCATCCGATGCAAACAAAGAAGATAGGAATCACCACGTATTCCACACCGCCATTTGGATCGAACATGTATCGAAAAAGTGACCCGAACTCGGCGCAAGCCGGGCTCGGAACTCGTCGAGCAGAACATGGCGCCAGCTCTCCCATTTACATTACGACTCTATGTACTCTATGGAATAGAGTCCCTTTAGACTGAGAGTCAAGACAACGCCCCCTCATGGAGTCACAAACGGGAATAAAGATGACAGAAATCGAACGTTTTTCGTAATCTTCGGTCGGCCCGTTCTCAATTCCTTTCTCCGTTCCTTCTCTCATTCCGTTTGTTCCTTGCCGAACCCATAACTCCCTGGTCCATTCCAGATTATAATCCTTGCAATCGGCGAAAATGTAATCTTTATTCCCGTTTGCGACACTGTGAAGACCTAAAATACGGGAACCAATCAGAAATGGATTCACATTGTCTCGACTCTCAGTATACAGGGACTCTAGGTGAGAAGAAAAGAGAGGAGTTCCTCCGCATACATGGCAATCTGCATAGTCGGGGGTCCGATTCCTCGGCAGCATTCTTTTTGGGGTTTGATAACGCCGCGTGGCATACGCAGCGAAGTCTTGCGTGGCCCGTCATCCCCCTCCTGTCCTCGTCTTGCTGATTACACGAGGGTCAGTTTTCGCTGACCACGGCCTTCGACTCTCGCCCACTCTCGCGGAGGCTTCGCTGAGTTCGCTGCAATGCTATGAAAGAACGTCGTAAGAGCGTTTGGACCGCATTTAACAGAACGGAACCAAGTCACATCAGCTATTGCCAAATTTAACTGGGCAATTTAATTTTCTCCGAGAGAACGTGATTGTGGATTCCTTTGAAAATTTTAGGAAGTGCTTCGTACTGCACTGGGAAAAAAAACACATTGGATCTAGAGTCCAGACCCTTGAAAACATTGACAAGAAAAATGACTCTTGATTCAATCAGATTTAAGCTTAAATCAAAAGGAAATCCGCTCAAATTAAGAGGCTGGTTCTTGATTTAAGCTTAAATTTGATTGAATCAAGAGTACTTTTTCTTGTCGGTGTTTTTAAGAGTCTGGACTCTAGATCCAATGTGTTTTTTTTCCAGTGTGTGAAGAAAGTTCTCCAGAATTTGCACGAAAATCTGCGCGACCATTTTCGTGTAAAAAATTAAATTACCCGATTAAATTTGGCAATAGCTGATGTGGCTTGGTTCCTTTCTGTTTAACGCGCGCGTCCATTTGACTGCTACCAAATATCTCCTCATACAATATTACTTGTTTAGGATAGTTGTAAATAATTTCCCCCAAATCTGACAGACGAGATTAAAGTGCATACTGAAAGATTGATTTTTTCCCCTTCCTCTCTAAATTCCATAGAAAATTAGTGTTTCATGAACAGAAATCTGGCAACTTACGCGCGGATGTTCCTACGCCAGAATTAGTTGTATCAATTATTGAGAGGCTTGGAGGACAAGGCGCTTAAGTGCAGTTTTTGAAAAATATTAGATTTTTACGAACTCAACTAAAACTAGACTTCCTTTACTTCAGACCTTCTCTAGTGGCCCATTACGGCGATCAAAAAAATCCCGGTCTCTAGTTGTCCCCATAAATCCTGGTGAACTGCACATTTTATGAAGTGAATAGTTATTATTAAAATTATAATTTATGGCAAAGCATCTAGACCCGTGACTTCAATCACAAGCTTTTCGATGATCAGAATGATACATTCTCATGAGGAAAGTATAATCTGTCTCGAATATACTCAGCTCTCACGAAAAATCTGATAAATTCTCCTACAGCCCGTAGAATGAATGAGTAGTTATGGATAGTGCGTAAGAAAGCTGTCGGATGTGTTGAATAGTTGATAAAAACGCCTTGATGCAACTATTCGTGCTCTGCGGATGTCCGTGTTGCATATTCAAAAAACTGAAGGCGCTCTGGCTTGTCGTGTCTTCGCAGCAAGTAGCTCCGTGATCGGCGCGGCGCACAGTGGATTGAGTCAATTAAAGTGGTCGGGCATGAATTTTTTACTAAAACCGCAAATTTTTATGTTTTTATCGTCCCATTTTAAACTCTAAGGGGTGCCTCTTGAGGAAAATTTCACGAGTAAACCAATGGAACCACTTTCAGAAATTCAAAGGTTTGTATAAACGGAGTTATAAGCGTTTAAAGTTTCCAAATTTTGTCCGACCTCTCTGATGGGCTCGATCCTCTGTGAAGCGTGTCATCATCTATCACCAACCTACAGGGTTATATATAGGACATTTCGTCAACGATTTTTTGTCCACGCACCTGTTTTTTCCAGTAATTTACGTCCACGCGATTTTTCGGCACGGGAGTTTTGGTCCACGAGCCAGTTGAGACCCAAAGTTAATTGGCCCAGATGTAAATACAAACGACAATTGCTCACGACGTTTTTGGATGAAAATGTATGATGTCTTGGAAGAATGAGGTTTTGTTTTTTTTTTATTTTTTTGTCTGTTTGGTCCAACGGAGAATAATATATAGTTGAGAGTTTTGGTACAAATGGGGGAGCGTCAATTCCATCAGACAAAATTCACTAAGACTCTCTACACCTCTTCGGTGTAACAGGACTTAATTATCTTTCAAGAAATTCCCACCTTGTTATACCTGAACCGGATAAATCTCTATATTTGCCTCAGCTAAAGGCTCTTAGATTTTTTCTGTGCACGATAAGTATCTTGATTTATTTTGCGAGGAATGATCTGTACTTTTAAAGGATGCCTGTCATTCCTAATACGTTCAATTTCGTATAGTACAATGCAACAACTCTGTTGTGAAATAGTTGCTTCAAGCGCCGCCGCACGGTGGATCGAGTCAATGGGAGAGGTCGGTCATGGAGCGTTGCGCTTCCAATATTACGAGGATAACGAATATTCCTGGTCATTTGATCGATTATGTATCACTTAACACATGTAATTTTTCGCGTAGAATTCATTTTTGATGTTATTTTTGGTGAAAAACGTACCTGAAGACCCGTATTTGTGCATTTTGTCGGGAAAACTATACAGGTGCAAAGTTTAGGCGTCTGTGTTTTACTTCGTAGGACGGAGTTTTTAATTTTTCATGATGGAAGAGGATAAATTATGAATAAAATTATGAAAACTTACTAATAAGTGTCACAAATACGCAAAAATACCTCCCCAGTTATGAGCTGCTGCATTAGATAAATCATCCCCTTCAAGCTGCAAAGTTAATTTCGAAACTTTGTCATAAGATATCATTCTTCTGCATAAAGATCGGTGAGAAAACAAATGAAATACATTTATGAATTCTTTGAAAAATATTCAAGATCACTTTTACTTTAAATTCATATTTACATTCAGAGGACGGAACAGGGACTTAGAGTAGGAAAAACACTAGATGGCTAGAAAAAAAAAAGAAAAGAAAAAAAAAATTTAAACATGTAACAGTCATCTGTCATCTGCTTCTCCTTATTCTTCTTCTTCATATTCAGTTCCCCATCACTCTCATCCTCGTCTTCCGCTCTTCAAACCGCATCAAACTTAAAAAACAAGCAACGCAAAAAACCGCAAAAATTCCAAAATTTCCCGGACTTGTAACGTTAAAACGTACTCGCAGTGTAATTAGTTTCGCACTAACTGCGCTTTGTTTACATCGAAAAAGGTGAAAAATTAAAAAATATGTACGTATTTGAAAGAAGCATCAGTTATCAGAGTTTATACCAGTGACCGGTCGCGCGCGATCGCGGAGGCAAACAGATAAAATGGCATCATAGTTAGGGGCCAGGCAAGTAAAGGGGGGGGGGGGTTACTTGCTAAAAGTTTCCTCAAGCTATCTACGCATACGTCCCAAAAAAGCTTTCTATAAGGGATATAAAGGGATGTCCGAGTGAAAATATGCCCGATTTTTTTTTTAGTTCTCCTATAGATATGTAGTTTAGGAAATAATGAAAATACGGAAAACGGGACAAAGAGCACGTCTTGATGGTGAAACTTGTTTTTCAGTTTCCGATGAACAGGAATCATACCTACCTGGGTCATTTAGCAGTTACGAGAGTTTACAGGTCGCTTGATTTTCGAGATAAAGCTCGCGCGCAATCTCGGAAACGCAACAGAAAAAGTGACGTCACGGCCAAAGTGGCGCAAAGTGGCACCCAAATTTTGCGGGATCGTATTCTCAAGACTCCTACGAACATGCCTATACAAATTTTTCTGGCGGATGGTGGCGGATGGGTAGTTAAAAGTTTACCTTAACTTTTTTTTTCTGCATTTTGATATAAGCACATTAGTGCAAACATAATCATTGAAAAAAATGGGCCGAATACAAAAAATTATTAGCGGTATGTGTTCTCCAGACTCTGGAAAATAAGAATCAATTAATGAAACCAGCATTAATTTAAACAGAGGCAAGCTAAGTGCCGCGGCAGCTAACCGGTCGCTTAATATTCGAGATAAGGCTCGCGCACAATCTCGGAACGCAACAGAAAAAGTGACGTCACGGCCAAAGTGGCGCAAAGTGGCACCCAAATTTTGCGGGATCGTATTCTCAGGACTTCTACGAACATGCCTATTCACATTTTTCTGGCGGATGGTGGCGGATGGGTAGTTAAAAGTTTACCTAAACTTTTTTTTTTCGCTTTTTGAGATGAGCACGTTAGCGCAAACATAATCATTTAAAAAATGGGCCGAATACAAAAAATTACTAGTGCAATGTGTTCTCCAGACTCTGAAGAACAAGAATATGTCAATGAAATTAGCATTAATGTAAATAGAAGCAAGTTAAATGGAATAGAAAGACTCTGACGATTTTTCGCTAAAATAAAGAGTTACGCAAAGCCCCTCTTTGATGCCTTCTGTCACAAAAATGAACATGTTTCGTTCCAAATCAATGTCAGATCCTTAAAATATAACTCTTGAGGAACACTTTTGACCCTTAAAAAATGCGATTCGCCCGAATCGCCCATGACCGACCTGTACCATTGACTCGATCCACCGTGCGCCGCACGGCAGGCGGGCGGCCAGCGCGGAACGCGCATTGGCGCCTACAAACCTAAGTGGATACTTCAAGCATTGTGCAATGCGCGAAGTATCCACTTAGGTTTGTAGGCGCCATTGAGCCTCTCGCGCTGGCAGCACGCCGCTCCGCTCTGTTAGGCTTTAATATTTATACTCGCATAGTCAGCGTTTTTTAACTCATGACTTTGAAATGTTTGCACACTCTGCATTGATAATTCTCATTTAAATCGATGGGGAAAAAATATGTATCTATTTATCAAAGGAGAATAATAATATAATGTGTGATTTTTTTTTTTAATATTGGTGGTTCCGTGTCAAATTTAATGATTTCCAAAGCACTTCAATTTTTTCTTTTACATTTTGTGCTTTCACTGTGCTGCAGCGAGGTGTACGCGCAACCAAACGCTCAAGATTTGACGTATTTGACCCTAAAAGATCGATGTACAAATGGGTTAAAACTAAAGAAGTATTTTTTCCCTACCAGGTGTCAGGTGTTGCCGAATTGCCTACGATAAAGTACGAATTTTTCAGGAAAACTTTTGCATATTTGGACTGCATTTTGCAATTTGGACGTATAAATTCAGGCCCGGTTTAAAAACAACGTATGTGCCATTAGTTTCCCTATGCACATAAGTGTTTTTTCAGATGTGCCAGAATTCATAGGTCCAAATTGCAAAATGCAGTCTATTTTACCTTCAATTTTTTGTGGTAATTTTATTCGCAAATAATCTATAGTATCTAAATTTTCAATGAAAGGTAGTCATAACCGGACTTCATTTCAACGAATATTCAACGTTGTCAAATTCTCCGTGACAAATTTTTTTTTAGAGGAAAGTTGGACTTTTTACAATAAGGAATCGCAACTTGTGACTCATCCGTAAAAACACCTATCTGCACTGAGAAACTTATGACACATACCTCGTTTCTCAAATGAGCCAGATATAGTAATTCCTCAATGCAAAATTAAATCTAACTTTCCTCTATTAAATAATTTATCACGGACAATCTGACAGCGTCGAATATTCATAGGACGTTTTTCCTAAGCACGTCTGCACTGGTTCAATTTTTCCATTTGCTTTGTTCCCATTCGAGGATCGCCCACGGGGGATTACACCCGGTCGGGCAGAAACCGCCTATCTCCCACGGCGCATCCATAAAACTTACGCGGTTTTCCGTCCGGAAGCAGATTAGCGCGAGACAAAGGACGGAAACGAGTCCTCTCGAGCGGTTTGAATGACGACGCAGGGACGGATCGACGAAGTGCCGAGGCGCGCCGCCAGGGGCGACACAATCGCGGGTCCGCGCCCGGGCAAAGCGAGACGCGCGCGCGCGCCAACGCACCCCCGACGCAAGGGTTTCCCAACGGTCCCTTCGCCTTCGATCAGTCTCCCATTCTCGCACGGAGTCCCTGCCGCGGTATCGATGTCGCCCCGATCCACCCCCTAGTTTCCCAGTTTATTTACAAAGCCCGTCCGACGGAATGCCAGGCCATCCCTGCTGAGCCCGCCGTCGCAACCCCCCGAGTAAGTTCCGATACTTTCAATACGTCAATACGTCGTGCGACCCGTAACCTACTTTATTTTTCATGGCACTCTGCTCAAATCTCCGCAAGTGATCGGGCCACGAATCGCTTGCACACGAGTGTTACACTTAATGTGCTGTGTGTCCTCATTCCTCGGGAGCCTATTTTAATTCAACATCAGATTGGGAATTGGGAGGAATCTCGGCAACATCAGAAATCAATTGATGGGGATCGATTGGTGATTCGAGGGAAGTTTGAGCCTGCGGCCACTGGTCAGCCAGTTTTGCCTCCCGTGATGAATGTCACCAGTATATCGAACTGTTGCACACATAAGTTATGGATTGGTCACGAGGGATAAGATTGCGAGATTTGACCAGATTTTTGAGCTGTTAAAACACGTGCGAATCCGTCGGCAGGTTTTGATTTTTGTGAGCTGATGAAGGAAATTGGAATCTACGGTGAGGTAGGTCAGCAGTAAAGTTTATCTTGTTGACTATGACTAAGTCAAAAGGCTTATAGACAATGGAAATAAATTGACAGGGATAAAATTTAAAAATTACGCTCACTAGTATATAAACAATTCTGCTCGTTAGTCGTAGATGTGGCAAAAAAGTATTATTAAATAAGAAGTTTATTAATGTTTCTCTGTAGGTATTTCATATTCGTTTTAAACTAAACGAAAACCGTGATTTTCGTGTGAAATGTTTCAATATTCTCAAAATATTTGAAAGAAATTACACTGGATGTTTACAACAAAAAGTGATTAGTTTTTCGCAATTCAATTGAATCGGACTGGAAATTTACAAAATCTTGGATTGAGATACGTGCTTTTTACCATTTATGATAAAAGGATGAAACGGTGTTAGTCATGTAATGATATTAAAATCATCAAATTTAAAGGCATTGCGAAGCATCTTAGTTCCACAGATTTTTTGACGTGATAAAATATAAAGCAAAAACATACCTAAGTATATGTATTTTCTTTTTTAGGGATATATTTTCTCACCAAGGTGACTTATAAATAAATAAATTAGTAGATTATTGAAGTAATACTTGTCCCGAAAAAATCAATTCATCATATATCTTCACGGAAAACATTGTAAAAATATGATCTAGTTTGGAGGGAAAATGGAGTGCAACTACTCAAGCTGGGTAAAATTTGGGAAAATCATCCAAATCTGTCATTTCCAGATGATTCGGTTGCGCGCGGATCACGGAATCGTATTTTGTTAATAGAACAATAAGTCAATTAGTTTTACCAGGGCCGGATTAAGGGGGTGACCACATGGGCCGCGGCCCATGGCGGCAAATTTAGGGGGCAGCAAATTTTGCAATTTTTTTAAATGTAGGTATAAAAAAAATCGGATGCAGAAAAAAAATTATCAATGAGAAAAGGGGACAAAATCTTTCTTTCCTGAGAGTATAGTAATTTCTAATTTTGTCGTTTTTCGGTGATACAATAGACAGCATCTTTAATTAGCCGAGTTCAGAGAGGAACTAAACACGCAATTTGGCCTGGGGCTCAGCGCAGAGAGGAATGATGACGAGGACTTGAGATGAAAAGGACAAGCCCCCGGCGCAGCGGTCGGCATGTAACACATATTAGCGCCTACAAGACTGCATGAATACTTCACCCATTGCGCCAAACACAGTGCGGTCAGGAGCGGTTGGCGCGAAACGCATAGCGCCTACAAGACTGCAGGAATACTTCATGCATTGCGCCACACACAGTGCGATCAGCGCGGCGCAGCGGCGGAAGTTAAAACAATTAAAGCACATTTATGTTTGTTCTTCCATAATTTTTTTGGTTCATTTCTTATAAATGGAGAACCTTGTCCACACAGAGCTAGGTTTACGGAACTTGACTTTCGCGCAAAGCTCCGTGAAATTCTGCTAGTAGTGTTGGCAGGGCTTTCGCAAAAAATGTATTCAACACGAGTAGGTAAACGCGTCTTATGCACCCCTCTTCCTCCGGCACGTTCACTTGATGGTTTTTATTGATGTTTCAAAACGAATGAGGAGGGGGCAGCAAAATACAGGCAGCCCATGGGCGGCAAGTAGGTAAATCCGGCCCTGGTTGAACCATGAATTTTTAACGTAGAATTTTGACTTTATGTTTTTTTTTTACGTTGGAACCATCGATCATCGATGTATAGGATGATGTTGCCACGGAAAAAGTCTACTACGACCCAACTTGAAGCTAGATCGAAAATGTCTAGTGGAAATGTCGAAATGTCAATCTGATTGTTGAAATTGATAGACAAAGCGATAGAGGAAGGAGACACAGGGAGTATGGAGCGCTCCTATTTGTTGAAATGGGTGGTTCCTATAGACTAAGGGACATTTTGTCTTCTTGGTCTATAGCTTTGTTTGTCAATTTTCATTCAATCAGCCCGCAGATATTGTAGGACAAATATCACAGCGAGACAAGGCTTTGTCGATGAAGGTCACTTGACGAAGGACATCGGAAAAAAAAAACACATTGGATCTAGAGTCCAGACTCTTGAAAACATTGACAAGAAAAAGTACTCTTGATTCAATCAGATTTAAGCTTCAATCAAAAGAAAATCCGCTCAAATTAAGAGGCTTGGTTCTTGATTTAAGCTTAAATCTGATTGAATCAAGAGTATTTTTTCTTTTCGATGTTTTTAAGAGTCGGAACTCTAGATCCAATGTTTTTTTTTTTCCAGTGCAATAAAGCTTAAATAGTAGACATGCCGGTCAAGGGTTGCGGTTAATTTTTGTTCTTTTTACCCCCTGTTGGATGGTGTGAAGGAACGTAAGATGCTGATATCATGAGTAGAGGCGTAGAGGGAGGAGGGGATATCCCCACGATCTTTAACCCGCACCGAGTGAGAGCACCGCCTAATCTTGTAGTTACAGGGACCGCCTCCAACGGTCCCTTTTCGCCAGCACTCACTCACTCAGATTCAGGTAACATCCTAAGATACGGGATGACATTTTTGAGCACGCGTACTTAGTCTGCATGCTGCATGCTTAGCCAGTTTTCAATCCTCAAGCATGAAATAATTAGAGTCCCTATATAATACTGAGAGTAAAGACGATAAGAATCTATTTCTGATTACACCCCATATTTTAAGTCTCCACGGTGTCACACACGGGAATAAAGATTAGACTCTCACCAATTGCAAAGATTATACTTAAACTGGAATGGACCGGGGAATGGAGATGTTGCATGTGTGAGGATTTTTGCGATTTGACTGTTGATTACTAAGTAAAAGTTGGCGAGAAATACGATGGTGCTACTGGTTTTCTCTGAAATCAACTCCCAAGCTCAAAAAAAAGCTCTCAAGTTGAGGCCAAAATGGAGGGGATATCCCACCCTACAAGAGCAAATACATTAGCAGGGTTGCCACTTTATTTGGGGACTCGAAAACTGAAAACACGGCAACCCTGCTAATGTATTTGCTCCCTATCTTTGCATGGGGAGTTTGTCTTGATGTAGAGGTGGACTCTCAGGGTAAGGAGGGATATCCCCTCCATTTTGGCCTCAACTTGAGAGCTTTTTTTGAGCTTGGGAGTTGATTTCAGAAAAAAAACCAATAGCACCGTCGTGTTTCTCGCGAACTTTTACATAAGAATCGACAGTCAAATCGCAAATTCCTCACACAAGCAACATCTCCATTAGGGGCTCGGCAAGGAACAAACGGAATGAGAGAGGGAACGGAGATAGGAATTCGGGAATGAGTTGATCAAAGATTACGAAAAACGCTCCATTTGTGTAATCTTGATTCCCGTTTGTGACATCCATGAGCCGTGTTGTCTCAACTCTCTCTGTAAAGGGACTCTAGAAATAATCACCATCGAAATGGGTTGACGGTGGGTGCCATTCAGTGGGAAATTTCATCCCTCCTCTGACGTGAGGACGGATCTCTATTTTCACATGACCCACGGAAAGCGAAGGGATACACGGAGAACAGGGCTCACATGGAAATCGGGATACGCCATTACATTAGCTCCTCCATTTAGAGGAGCGACGATTAGAGAACTGTAAGGTTCGAACTAAAGCACTCCGTTTACGTGGTTTTCTCTTCCGAACGCGGAAAAAATTATTCGCATGTCGTAAAGTGTGGAAAACAAATCGTATGAAAATATCATTATTTATAATTGTATTAGTCAAATGGTAAAAATACAATTGATATCACGACTATGATATTTTTTTTCTATTTGATAAATGTTAAAAGTACACATGTTAATATCTTGCTCGGATATTTTCATCTGAACTTCCCATCTCGTGATTCGTTTTCTACGTTAAACTTTGAGAACAAAACGTAAAACGTAGTGCTTTATTTTGTTATTGTCTGCGTAATGGGCCATTGCGGCATATTAGGAATTACGGTTTATTGTTCGAATCCTGAAGATGAATGAATTTTTGTTTTCTGTTCATTTACTCTGCTTGTTTCCGAATTCAAGACTTTTATGGTATGAAATGGGTAGCTGCTAGTATGGATTTAAGGTCACCAGTATAGATGGTGGAACTCTATTAACATGTGATACGATCTTCTAGATTAATTTTTTTGTTTTATTTATTTGCATGAGTTGTTGGTCAATATTTTCCCTTTCGTTTTATTGTTACTGGCTCTTCAAGAATGATCATCATCTTCATGAGAACTTATATAGATGTCAAAATTACGCTTCAGAAATTCCGTGCAAATAATTAATCGATGGAAGTTTTCTCCATTTAATTTTAATCTAATATTCTCCATGGGTGAATCGAGACTCTTGAAGAACAGAACCTTCGATTCTCTCAACTAAATGTTGGTTCAGTCAACCAAAAAATCGGCTCGCGCAACAGAGAGCACTGCCGTGCTAAGGAAAAACGCCGTATGAAACTTCCGGCGTTGCCAAGTTTCTTCCAATAAAAACCGAATTAACTGGGAAAATTGTGAATATTTTTCCTCAAATTTTTCAGGCGATTTTGTTCACAATCTAATCTAAAATAACTGAAAATTTCAAGGAGAAATATGCATAACTTTCCTCAAAAATACATGTTTTACGCGGGGAAATTTGGCAACTCTCGAATGTTCATACGGCGTTCTTCCTTAGCACGGCAGAGCAGTCCTCCGAGCACAAAAGCGCCCACTGAACTTCTCGGTTCGTGTATCCTAGGTTTTTCTCCACGAACCTAAGCATGTTTTATGGGGGTGCGGCACGTTCCAAGTCGTATTTTTCGCAATTCACGTCAATTTCTCTGATTGATGGGTAAGTTCTCCTTTTGAAAGATCCATAGAGGAAGCGGTTGAATAGGCGGGCACCCACCCACCCACCGCAGCGAATTCCAGGTTGAAATCCGCGTAACTAGCGTTGGTTCTCGCGGTAAAATTTGGATGTTTAGCGGTGCAGCGGCAGCGATGTGCGAATCAAAAGCTTCGTTGGCAGCCGGAAGATTAATGTCCGAGGGCGGGGAGCTTTTCGCGGGGATGGCCCGAAAACCGTCACTCTTAATCAATTCGCCGCATTAGGGGGTGTTAATGTCGCCCCTCGGCCTGCGGTCGCGGTCGAGTCAGTCGCTGGATATCTTTTTCAATTCGAGGCTCACGTATTTGCCTGTGAATGTACTGCCGCAGTTTGCGAAAAGCACCGGTAAATGCATGGCCATGGCGTGACTTAGTTGATGCCATGTGGTTTTGCACGAAATGTGATTGTGAACGTCCGTAAAACCAAATTTTGCATGATAAAGATTTTTTGTCATCACTGATAAGAAAAATTCGATCATGTGAACCAAACGTCCGGTGTTCCATATCATCCCAAATATTCGGTTCCAGAGTGAACTTCACTGAAAAAAAATTCTCGGCGTTTTTACCAAGGTCCGTTGGTACCTTTACCATCTCTTTTTTTTTACCAAGTATTGGTAATTTTACTAAGACAGACTGGTAAGCTTACCTAAAAACCGGTATTTTTACTGTTTTTTTTAGGTAAGAATACTACTTTTATTGGTGATCAATTCCCGGTAACTTTGCCATTTTATCTCGGTAATCCTACCACAGTCGATAAAAAATATTGGCGTTTTTACCAAGGTCCAGTAAAATTACCAAGAAAGTTCAATAATTTTACCGAGATTTCTCGGTAAGATTACCAATTCCATAAATGGTAATTTTACCAAGAAAAAACTGGGATCAAATAGAGCCCTGAATTTTTGGTAATTTTACCCTTTTCTTAGTAAATACACCGAGATTTTTTTTTTCAGTGCGTGGCTTAGTTGATTCCATGTGGTCTTGCACGAAATGTGAACGTCCGTAAAACCAAATTTTGCATGATAAAGATTTTTTGTCATTACTGATAAGAAAAATTCGGTCGTGTGAACCGAACGTCCGGTGTTCCATATCATCCCAAGTATTCGGTTCCAGAGTGAACTTTCGGTTCGTGTAACCAAACGTTCGGCATATATGACCAAACAGCTTCAGTTCTCTTTGATACACAAGTTCGGTTTGAAAAACCGAAAATTCAGTTGGACAAACCGAAAATTCAGTTTGACGAACCGAATTATTTGGGATGATACGGAACACCGAACTTTGGTACGTGCGACCGGACTTCTTTTTCAGTGAAATGAGTTGAAGGGTCTCAATATTAGTTATCGACGGGAGACACTCTATTATCCTGAAAAATGAGTTGACTTATTAAACCGGAACTACACTGATTTTATCAGACCCTGCCTAATTTCCACTCAAGCTTCATTTTTTAAACAGAAAACTGAAAACGAAGCGACGCTGAAACTTGAAATTTGCGAGTAAAATATGCTTCATAATCTCGGGTATATTGAAAGAAAGTTTCGGCAAGCTGAAGAGAGCCGGAAGGCGGTGAGTAGCTTATTAGTTCCCTGTAAAAAAATAAAGCATAAGAGGAAATTAGATGAAGAGAAGTACTTACAGTTAATTCCGAATAAATTTCTCCAGTTAAAAGTTGTTCCGTTCATTCGTTTCCAAAAGAGAAAAAAAACTCGCATTTTAATTTTACGAGTTTTAATTCACGTTGTTTTGCTTTGAAGTACTTCTGTAAGATTTCTTTGTGATTAACTTATTTGCCTGAAAGGCGATGATAGCCTCACCCTTCTCTTAATACATTTTTTATGTGCAAAGGACGTGATAGCCTTTTCTATTTATGTCGAAGGCATAATCTTAAAATGAAAAATAGGTGTAGTTTTAAAGGGTTCTCATACGTTTTTGGGGATAGAAGTATATGTTTGAGTAAAATATTAGTTTTAACGTAAAAGACCGTGACCTTGCCCAATTGATGAAAACTACGGTTGTGAGATTAAATATAAAATATCGACAGATAGAGGGAGAGAGAGAAAGAGATGAATATAAACATAATTGAAATCACCTCTGATAAGATTTAGTGTGTGAACGTATCTTTGTAGTATTTTAACTGAATTTTAAAGTATGGCCTGTTTACTTAAAATTCTAGTGTCCGGCAGTCAGAATAAAGACTCCCTTCCAGATGAATCAAGACGTGGAGGTGCCGGGGAAAAGCTGAAAAGCTGTAGAAACTCATGTTGTTCAAAATCTGCCAAAAAGGTAATGCAACCTTCCTTGTGATAAATAGCGCATTTTGTTGTTACAAATGATTGTCTCATTAAATCTTCCTTTCCCAGGTAGAAGCAAAGAAAATATTCAAAAATCCTGTGGTGTAGGTTTCCTACAATGTATCGCCTTCGGGATTCGACACGATTTTATTCCGATGCAATGTGCTTAGCAAGCAAGATCTAGTTTGACAAACTAGCTTCATAAATGGCTTAATCCAACTTGCATCAATATTTAAAATATTCAATAAGTTTTACTCATCAAATATCGTGAGGTGGAAAACTGAGTAAATCATAAGTTTTTTATCGCCCATAAACAGTCCTTGGATAGTTTCTGCAGATTCACTGAATTATTTTGTGCGTAGTAGAGACGGATCCAGCAGGTTGGTAAAAATTGGCCTCCTTACATTTAAACCTGTGTTGAATAATCGATTCTTGTCGGAGCACTCAGTCCCTCCAAAAATCGATACATTTCCATAGGTGTTAATAAAGAGAAAACAATGTTGCGAACTTGCTGGACCTGACCATGGCTACGTGGTATATAGTCCTAAACACAAAATTCCTCCTTTCCTGGCATCAAAAATACTTCTCATTGCGATCTGGCAAGATTGATAACCCCCTCATTACTTCAAATTGAGCCAAACCAGCATCAGCACTGATTGTTAAGGCCCAGCCACAAATGTCAGGAGATGTCTCGATGTATATTTTGACGGTGAAACTTCCAAACCAAGTATCTCGTTTGCAGTGTTTTAAATATCTCCGATGCCTGTTTTATATTTTTGAAGGAGGACAAATGAACATCATTCCTTGAAATTATTTCAGAATTTACTGCGCACACGAGGAAAGAAAACTCCCGGAAGTTCTTAAAAATTGACGTTGAGTAATGCTTCATTTAAAAAATGAAGTATGACATCAGGAGGTCTGCAACGTCCCGAACTGAGATTCGTGATTTGGAAGTTTCACCATTGATTTTAAGTAGTTTCGCGAAGTTCGTTAAAATTCAAATGCGCATTGCGGCAGGTATGATTCCTTCACATTGCTGATAAAACTCGATGACCATCCACCATCAGCTTACGCAAACTTCTTTTTATTTTACAGATATATTTTGGAGTATGTGTCACAGTATGCGTGACAGCCTCATGGGTGGGCTCAACTCACTCTTTCAAGTACCTTTATTACATCGGAAACAAAACACATCACCATTACAACCCACATAGCAATTTTTCATCCACACATCAATCAAAAGTGAGTAAATTTTCTCATTTGTTGAGCGCCTTGGGTACTCAAAAGGTTGAATTTTCTTCAAATTGTAAGAGAATTCTCTTCAAAAACTCATTTTTTTCTGCTGTCCTTCCATTTTTTTTTAATTTTAATTTTTTTCAGCCTAATGCCTGAGGTTCTTGTTCTCAAAGGCTTTCTATGTGTTTTTCAAAATCTTGGTTGGACATGTAGTATCTATAATTGTGTTCTATCCTAGTGATTGAGCACATAAATTGAAGCCCTGCGACCCCTATAATCTTCGACGCGACTTTAACGTGATCATTAGTAGGAAGAAACTAAGGGACTCAAGAATTCAAGGCGGAGTGATACAACTATTTCAACTTTCCGTTAGCTCAAATTGCATACCCTCCGATCTGAAGGCGCACTCAAAGTCATGTCTATGACCGCGCCTGCCCACTTCACTAACGGTGAATAAAATATTGGTGAAGGGACGGCAAGGGACATGACTGGACACAGAAGAAGAAGCACAGATAGGATAATTTGATGATAAATGCAAGTGTCTCTGTTTACAACGTTGTACATTATTCCTATCATACTTTCTTATTATTATTAGAGAAGAAACCTGCAATTTTTCCGCCTTAAAATTAGAGCGTCTATGAAAGTTAGTAAAAAAAAAACCGCTCTAGCTTTCTATCGTTCTCCTTCCCTTTTCTCCCCCCCCCCCCTTACAAATGAAAGAAAACAATTATTCTCCGGCTTATTTCAACCAATGATCAACCCGCATCGCGGAAAAAGAGGAAAACTTGGTGGCATTAATTTTGATTGCATCCAAAATTTTCAATTTTTCTCTTTCAAGTTTTAATTTTCCGACGTCTATATAAGAACGATCGCAGAATTTTAAAAGACGGCGAAAGATTTCGAGAAAATCTCGATGTTCTTCGTATTAAATCTTTGGTAAATCCCTTTTTTCTGACCATCTCCCTGTGAGCGAAATTTTTTCCCAAATCGTCTCAGGTGCCGGCCATGTTACCTTATGCTGAGTTACTTATAGACTAAAGATTAGGTTGGGTCTATTTTTTTTTATTTCTTTGGTTATGTTTGTATACCCTGATGATTTCTTGATGATTTCATCGTCATTTCAATAATTAAAATTTTCTTGATTTCAATGATTACGTTTTTCTGGTTGGTTTCTTCTTGGTTTACATATATAAATAAATAAATTCAGCTTTCGCTTCGAAACGAAGCAACTAAAATGCGTATTTGCGCAGTTTCGTCATCACGTAGAGACACGAGAAAACGATCATGATTGATTTTCCGGGCCGCGAAGCAGGACCCTGAGGACGAAAACGGAGCTAATTCTAAATTGATAAAAACATGAAGGTCAAAGGCGTTTCCGCCTCACGCGACGGTGCTGCTTAACCCTGCTCCACCCTCTAACTACACCAATACTTATCCGCAAATACACCATCACGTGCATGAGTAAGGCTTGTCCCTATTAACATCAATTTACTCACATGGAAACTGATAAGCCTAACACGTTCAAGAATTCGCTGGCCCATAAACAGTTCAACTGATTTTGCATGCGAATCGCTCTTCAGGGGCCTTCCATTCTGCTGTTTGAGGAAAAACACAGTATGTAGACTTGGATGTTGCCAAGTTTTTTCTGAAAAATACGGGCATCTCTGAAAACTAGCGAAGATCTTCCTTAATACCGTTTGCAATGCCGATATTCATAACGGCATGACGCTGTGCAACAAAAGTTGACTCATGAAAAAAATGTCTCAAAAATCAGGACCATGACACATGATTCAACATTGATTTTTGGACAAATAATACAAAAATGAATGTTGATTGGAGAGTAGACATCATGCTCTCCAAAAATATTCAGTTACTATCTAAGTAACAACGGACTTTCATTATTTAAAGCTTGTTTACTGACCGCGTATAGGAAATAATTTGCATTTTGACGGTGTAAGTCGGCAATCACATAACTCGTTTGCGGTGTCTGAAAATCTCCACCTCTATATGTTATTTATTAAATGAGAACAAATTGACATCATTCCTTGAAGTTTATGCAGAATTTTCATTGCACAGAGAAGAAAAATTAAGGAAGTTTTAAAGAAATGCCGTTGAGTAGTTTCCCCTTAAAAATTAACGTACGACAGGAAGTCTGCGACGTCGCAAACCGAGTTATGTGATTGCCGACTTACACCGTCGATTTGTACGTATGTTAGATTGAGCGTTAAGTTTGATAATTGAGAAGTAAAGTGTAAAAAAATATTAAATTACGCTTGTATGATTTCGTGGAAAATGTTTCGAGGCTGGAAAATTACGTAAGATTTTGAATTTAAAATAAGTTTAAAGCTGTATTGTAAGACTATAACAATTAAGATATGACTTTCAATGTTCGCGTTTGATTTTGAGACTAAGTTTACTCGACACAACTGATTCCTCAATTATTCCAAAATTGTCAATCGACATCTTTAGGTCCTGAATTATTCAAGTTCAACTTTCAGATTTATTCTTATAACCTTCAATACTGCCTTATTTCTGAACTGCATTTACCTTTTATTCGACATTGCTCGCTCACTTTAATCGATTTGTAATTTCAGCTAGTTCATTTTGACGCTCCATTTTTTACTACATGGTTCTGCACAGCATGGACCACACTATTTTTCCCAATTTATTTCATATACCAATTAACTGTAAACAAATGTACGTCCACGCCAGAACTCATTCGAGAAAGCTTCCAAAATTTTAGAGACAAAGGATTCACAACAGGTAAGAGTACATTCATATTTTCGATACGGTTTTTTTATATATATATGAAAGAAAAAAAAAACATATTAAAAACTCTTTGTTTCCGCTTCTTGACTTGAACAAGCTTAAGAACTATTTTGCTCTAAATCTTCTATGGGTATCAAACGATTTTATGGTATTAAATATATTTACGACTCGTTTCCCTTTAAATTAATAGCTAACTCAAACAAGACACAAAATGAATCTTGCTGAGTACTTTTCTGTCACTAAAATTTTTTCTTATTGTTGCATTACTGGCGGCATGACACCTACTGACTTTACGTTCTATCTCACGCTTGTAGCGCGATCAAGAAGGCTTAGGTTTTGAACCTTTAAATTTTTACGCATTTGTACAGAGAAAATTGTTTACTTTCATCAAAAAGAGGCCAACTACTTAATAAAGGACCAATAATTCAAGCTGTTTTTTGATTTGTATCTTTTATTTTACGAAAAAATAAAATGCTGACATCCCTTAAAAAGTTTTGATCTAGAATGATATATAAAAGGACTTACCCACAGCTCGTCGTAAGGGCCCTCCTCACCCGAGTAGCGTGTTTGTGTGGAAGTAGGCCGTGGGACTGGACGGGGCCCCGCCGAGGGGGGGGGGGGGCTCTCCTGCTCCCCGATGATTACCTAAATGTTATATGGAATGCATTTTGCAATTAGGAACTATAAATTCCGGCCCGGTTTAAAAACAACGTAGGTGCCATTAGCTTCCCTATGCACATAAGTGTTTTTTTCAGATGAGCCAGAATTTATAGCTCCAAATTCCAAAATGCAGTCCACATAATCTAAATTTCTGGAGGATTAATTGAGGGGCTTGGAGGAAAAAGCGCGTAGGAGCAGTTTTTGAAAAAATAGAGATATTAATGATTTGAAGTAAAACTAGTCTTCATGTATATTCTGTGAAAAATTTGCTCTTAGATTCCAATTTTTAAGCATCAAAAAGTCAGTTTGAACTTTCTTTCCGCCACTAGGATCCGTGCAATTTCGAAACTTCGAACTTATATTTCCCGAAATAGCAAAAACTGCACTTTGTACGAGCCTTTGTCCTCCAAGTCCCTCAATTACTGTACCTAGCTGATATGCACGTATATCTTAGACTGCCACGGTTCCTCCTCCAACCACATGATTATTTTATGAAAATGACTCAAGGTTCCTTTCTTGCAGACCAAATACTTTTATCTATTTTTTGACGATGTGAATATAAATGTAATTTTCCCCGTCAATTTTTACAAGTATCAAAATTTACCACGTGCGAGAGCGCAATTTTCCGATTCCATCGAATAAAAGTCATTTTAATTCATTTTTTTCTCAATCCACAGCTAGGTTCCTCACAAGATGCAGTTTATTCTGCATGCTATGGGTCGGCACGAGTTACATGTTCGTTTATTCATTGCGGATATTACTGGCGACAGAGGTGATGGCCCTTTTTGCAACCAACGTGTCTTGTGTCTACCTCTTATCGTGGGTAATTTTACACCAACAGTTTGTCGGAGTCCGGGTAAGATTACTTTGAGGTTTTCACAAGATTAATTTGCCAACATTATATTCTGACTGTGCCTGAGCCTTATCAACCCTTAGATGCCGGAGCCTGCGGGCCGATTGTTGAAATTGATAGACAAAGGAGACATAGGGAGTATGGAGCGATCCTATTGGTTGAAATGGGTGGTTCCTATAGACAAAGGGAGAAAATGATAGACTAACTGTCGGGTCTCTCGTGGGTTGCCGTTAGTTAGTATATTACCTACCTCCTATGTCCATTGCCACCACTCGCTTCCACCAATAGGATCCCTCCAAATCCCTTTTGTCGTCTTTGTCTATAGCTTTGTCTATCAGTTTCAATAATCAGCCCGGGTTAAATTGACCCGAGGCTTCCTGAAAACACCTCGCCCGTGGATTGTATGAGGCTGCTGCATATGAGCTTTAGATGTAATTCTACAAAATGCATCGTAAAAAAAGGGTGTTAATTTTTGTTGACAACTACCCCTAGAAATCCCAAGCCAGGATAAATTGACCCGACTATCTTCTCTGCGGGTGTTATGATACCGGTATATGCAAGTTTTATTCGTAGGTCAATATCATCAAACGTAGGTCATTTGACGTGGGTCAAATACATCATAGAAAAAAATAAGACATTGAATTGAAAAAAAAGGAGAGAATCTAGTGTCAACCCAGCCGAAGATCAGAGAGATGTAATCGGATCTCGTGTTTTAACTTGTCTCCCGAATCTGAGCGACATCTTGATGGCAGCTTGCTATAGAGCGGAGTTCACGCCTTGCGCCATCGCGCCTTCAATTTTGCAGACGCAACACGGACATCCATTAAGCACGAATAGTTGTATCTCAGCGCCGCATCAACGCGGGTCCTGTCACTCCTGACTCGTTCTCTATTTTATTTCCAAGTTGTGTCGTTCCGTTCCGTTTGCCTGATCTGTAGTGGTGCCTCAAGAGCTACCTAAGCAACAATAACGAAGATAGGAGAGGCGTAATCGCTGATCGGGCCTCGTTTTTTAACTTTTCTCCTGAATCTTAACCGGGTCCCACGTCGCACAGTGGATTAGAGAGATCGGACATGAAATATTTGACTAAAACTGCAAATTTTGACGTTTTTTTCGTCACATTTTAAATTTTAAGGGATGCTTCTAATAGTAAATTTCACGAGGAAACCATGAGAGCCACTTTCAGAACCTCAAAATTTTGTAAAAATGGAGTTATAAGCTTTTAAAGTTTCCAAATTTTGTCCGACCTGCTCTATTGACTCGGTCCACTGTGCGTCGGGTCAAATTGATCCCCTTTGGGATTTTGTGTTTAAACAAGTCTTTTGCATCTAAAGGTTAATGAAAGTTTTATTGTTCAACGAGAGATAATTTTAAGCTCCGCTTGTATTTTATATTCACTAATTATTTTCCTCTCATCTATGCAGTGCAACTATCAATCCATAATTGGACGGAGTTAAAGAGAAAGGAACCAAGCCACATCGGGATCGAACCGAGAAAAAGAGGTTTAAAGTTTAGCTCCTGCATAAGACTCAGTGTAAAAGATAAACTTCAGGTTCAATTTCTCCAAAATTTGCTCCCACCAGTACTTTGAATTTTTGGCGATCGATAGGAGAGTAGTGGTTGAGTTCAAAACCACTCATAACTCAATTTTTTCCAAATTGTGGGTTGGTTCCTTTCTGCTTAACTCAGTACAATTTTATGAGTAAAGAGACACGTGCCATTATAAAGCTATTGTAGGCTATCAGTATATGACCGACTACTTCTCCAAGATTTACATATTCTCTACCTTGCGGATTAACATATAAAAAATAACAGCCACCACAGGGACAACAGTGGGACCCTAACATTAGTCTAATCACGCGACCTCCAATAACACCAACACAAAAATTGAGATTCCCTGAGATGAAGTAACAGCCTGTTATTTGAATTATAACGAAGAAGGTAAAGTCCGTGCATCATGAAAAAATCTGAAACCAAAACTTGAAAAAATATATGGAAAGCTAAAATAAAAAAAAAATGTTCGTCGTTCAAAAATCCTCAGTGGTGCTTCTTTTTTTCGTTGTTGACAAGTAACAAGAAAAAATATCACATTGATAGTCTATATAAATATTTTTGGATGAATTAAGGTATGACATTCGCCGAAAATATTACAGAAAATTGTTGGTAATGGTTATTAGTCGCTGGTGATTGGTTTCTCATAGAAATACGCCATGAGCGGAGTTTTACAAAGCCGCTATCAGAGATGCACATCTTTTGACTTCAGCCATTCATACTGTAATAATCAGGAAAGAAAAAATAATATTGATTTGGAAAGGCGAGTAAGTACCTAATTATTTTGCTCTGTATTATCATAGATCGTTGCTGTGATTTTATGCGATACTGGCGTGGCTTTGTTGGCGTACATGGACGGCATTACTGACAGTCCAACTTTAGGCGGCGTCGTTTTAGCTGCATCTTCAGCCGCTGGATCAGCAGTTTACAAAGTATGCATACATTATTTTACTATAATCCCATTAACAGCCTTTACATTAAGCTTAAGGCAATGGACCACTAGACAAGGTATGAATTTAAGTAATCTGATACATGTTTCTTAACCAGAATTTCACGTAGAACACAATTCACACAACGAAAATCACTGAAACCAACTCCTAACGAAGATATTAACGTTTTTATTTCACACTGGTTACGAGGATTTTGAATGTACTCTATGATTTTGAACTGCCCGCTCACAAGAAACTCAAAGCTCTACGTGAGTCAAATGGCGCACTACAGCGGTTTCAGGAAGCTTCTCAACCGAGCAATGTTCATTTCCCGCCATGTATTTTTCAAACTTTAAGCAATGGGCCTGTTGCAAACTTTTGCTAGAGCAAAAATAAGAGTTGTTTCTTATAGATAATGCCTCAAAAATCACGATGAGCGCATCGGCAAAGTCTGAAATGCACTCATAACTTCACAGTCTGCGTAAGAAATTTGCGGTTCTTTGAGCTTCCCGCTTCAAAAACGATACTACGGCACAGGTGAACATTTTGTAAGAGGAGTCGTTCCATCGTCGGCAATAATCATCATGGCCGACGCCAATCCGCCAAAACACGTTTGATGGGACGAGATAACACCTGAACTGGATTAGACCAGATAACAATCGGTGTGTTATCGTTCATATTTTCCACGCCCGAATTGATTGACCTTGAACTCTCCTCGAATTATGCGCGGAACTGCGCGCAAGCGTCGGCCATGATGAATATCGCCGACGATGGAGCGACTCCTCTAACAAAATGTTCACCTGTGCCGTAGTATCGTTTTTAAAGCGGGAAGCTTAAAAAAACGCAAATTTCTTACGCAGATTGTGAAGTTATGAGTGCATCTCAGACTTTGCCGATGCGCTCATCGTGATTTTTGAGGCATTATCTACAAGAAACAACTCTTATTTTTGCTCTAGCAAAAGTTTGCAACAGGCCCATTTGCTATAGCTAAGTCAAAGCGTCAGGACTGAGGTTGCCAGATTTTCAAATCGCAGAGACTGTGAATAACGTAGAGCATTGAATTTTCATGAGCAGGATGTTTGAATTCACGCATCAAGAATCATTAAATATCGTCGTAAGGAGTTAATTTCGGTAATTTTCGTCGTGCGCATCGTGTTCTACGTGAAATTTCGGTTACGAAACATGTATCAGAATGCTAAATTCGTACCTTGTCTAGTGGTCCATTATCATCCTAAAAGGATGACGATTTATCAATTACATCGAATTAGTCCATCAAAAGCTGAGGGAAGATGCTACCTACATTGTTGCATGGGGCTAAATTGTCACATTCGAATCTGATCATAACGAGATCATATGAGGTGGAAAAACTGAACACCACTAGGCAAATCTATGAATTTAGGATTACTGTATTCAACACGCACAAAGATACAAAGCTTGAGGAAAACATAGGTAGATATTTTTTCTGAATAACAATCTTCATATTTTTTCTTCCGATTGCAGGTGCTTTTTAAGAAGGTCATAGGAAATGCCAGTTACGGACAAATAGCGCTCTTCTTTTCTGTGATCGGCCTAATAAACGCAGCTCTACTGTGGCCTCTTTGCCTGGCGCTTTACTTCACTGGCGTCGAAGTAATCCACTGGGATCAAATACCGTGGCCTGCGTTACTTTCCGCAAGCATACTATCTCTTGGTGAGTGCACGAGAATATATTTGTAGAAATAACTTCTGAAGTTTCACTTTTGAAAAATTTAAAGCAAACAAAGCCATTCCAAATAAATTTACGCACTCTTAATGTGACAGAGGAACATCTGTCTTCAGTCTAGCGTTGGAGGTAAAAATACAATTATAAAAGATTACGACTCTTTTGTCGCATTCAAAATGTGCGTAAAGTCATTTGACGTGTGCTCTACCACGGTTATGTAGTCTCACAAAAGTGAGCCTTCACTGTACTTTACTTTGAGGCATTGTTCCATCCATTTGATTTAGATGATTGAGTTAGTTAGGTATAACTAACATAAGCTCTGAATTAAAATGGATGCACTCACAAGATGACAAGTTTGACAAATGCTTAGATTGATAACAAATATGAGTGTAGTTACCGACAGAGGGGAGGAGTGGATGGAAAGGGACTATGTATTTTTTACTGAAGTCATGTGACGTGATGTTAGCACATGTTTTTTAACAGATCATGTAGGGTCCGCAGTCGCAAAATTTGTGCAAAGCTAATGGAATCCGTCACATTTAATTTGACAGTGAAAAAGTAAATTAAGAAGACCTCAGTATAAAAGCACTCCAGAGTTTAGACACCATTTGCGACCATCTATAATTGACGTCATGCACTTTCTTTATTATTAGACCTTCCTCCCCTAAATACTTACGCCCTCTTACATGGGAAAAAGGGAAAGAAAGCTTGAGCAATTCGATTTCTACTTTCCTCCCTTCATCCTTTTTATGCACTTTTAGAGACTGTACAGGAGAAGTTTATTTTCTCTAATATGAATAAGCATCAAAATAATAAATTAACTGTTTTTATTAAAACAGTAGCGATTCCTGTTGAAATCGGCGAGACAAGTGCACTAATACAAATTATCACCGAGGAAATGGAGAGAATAATAGCAGAGTACAACCTAACATCTCTGCAGAAAATAGTAGTGCTACAGGTGGCCCTACAAAAAGCGAAAAGTCATGAATTGAAGCGATGGCCCCAGAGGTCTAATTTACCTCCGGCAATCGGCTGTAAAAGAAACCGTCTCTTTAAAAAACGAGAAGATGACTACAATAAATAAGAAATAATAGACACAAATAATACTCAATAGGCTCACACTAGGTATAATAAAAAAAATTCAGAAGTTTGATGTAGTCAAACTAAGAAAATAATAAATAACAGAATGCACTTGCGAATTGCGACTACTACCTAACTGGTATCTTGACGAACGGAATAAGACAGGACACAAAAATTCTAATAAAGTAACAAAATTGTAAATTAGAATTTCTTTTATTTGATAAAATTATTTTTTTCCCATTCATTTTAAATTTCTGTTTTCACAATTCTACCAACCACCAAAGAAAACTTTTACATACAATTTTAATACAATTTTTTACATACAATCTTCTTTCTTTTTGAAAAAAATACAATTTTCTCCAATTAGAAAGAAATTAAACAGTTGCTAACGGTGTTTCGTACCTTTCTACATGCAATAAAAGTATTAAACTAACAGTCGATGTCTTAAAAGTAAATACATTAAAGTTACATAAGCTCTGTAAGAATACGGCATTATCAACTATCTGCACTGAATTATGATAGATGCACAGAGACGTTCATTAGGTTACCAATGCTGAACCGATTTCCTTGTGGCATAAACAAAATTTTGAAGGCCGTTCGCATATATTCTCCTCAAAGTTCAAATATTCGAGTATCTACTTGAAAATATCGTTTTAGGAGTCTTTCCGCCGATAAATTAAAAGATGAGGTACTTAAGGCGTGCAAATCTACCGCGGAAGTTAACGACCGAAGTTGGCTTGAAGATTTGCTGAAAGATATTAATAGAATTTCAAAATTTTTTTGAACGCAACATTATGATTTTGTCGTTGATCCTCAACATGCATCGTAGATTTGCGCGCCTTAAATGAAAGGCTTGGAGGACAAGGCGCAAGTGCAGTTCCTGCTATTTTGAGAAATACATGTTTGAAGTTTCGAAATTACACGGATCCTGTGGTGCAAAGAAAGTTCAAACTGACTTTTTGATGCTTAAAAATTGGCATTTGGGAGCGAATTTTTCTCAGAATATGCATTAAGACTTAATTTTACATGAATTCATTAATATCTCAATTTTTTCAAACACTGTACTTACGTGCCTTCTGCTCCAAGTCCCTCGAATGTATTTCGGAGGTGTGAACAATCATTTATTGTGAGCATAACGCTTCATTGCACTCGCCAGGAAGGAACAACTTTGTTTTTTAGACGAGATTATGAAAGTAAATACAAATTTGGATTAAAAAAATACAGATTCCTACAATCAGCCAAATGCCTTTGTTTACAATCTAATTAAGAAGAAGAAAAAAAAAACATAGAACAATATGAGCACTTGGAGATACAAGTGCAGTGCGTCGGCAAGCGTTGCTAAAGTATCTCGTCGGCTATTCCAAGTACAAATCGACCTTGCTACGTCAAGAATAGTCATTACATCTCCCATAGTAGCACAGTGCAACGATAATATTGAAATTAAATTGCAATTTGATTTCAATAAAATTGTAATTATTTTACCATCAAATTGCAATATTTTTACATCATTTAGTCAATTTATGACGATTTTAAACAATCAACAGAATGAGCTTCATGTGTCAGAAAGATACGCAATATGCAATGCAGTGAAAAATTTCAACTCATTTCAATTTTATTGCAAGAAGTTTCAATGAATGGAACCCCTTCAAATAGGAGCTGGGCAACATACACAACACTCAGTGGAATTGCAATATTTTTACAACGTAATTGCTACTTATTGCAATTCGTGCTACTTTTGTCTATAACTTTTGCATTGATTAATTGTCTCCAATACGCTTGTCGGCAAAACATGAATATTGGTTCACAGGTCATTGATACGATCAGAAGAAAAGTAACTCTTCACAGTTTTTCCCATTTCTTTCGAATTCTCTTTAATCAAACGCTAAGTCATTTTGGATCAACTCCGAAAAAATCTAAATTCTTCATCTGTAATCGATGTATTCGCTTTTGTCTTCGCGTGGCATTTGCACACATTTACTCTAAAATAAAAATACACCATAGAAACCCAAACTAATAATATACAGAAAATATACAAATTCTTATATTTTAAATCGAATATTCGAGCAAGTTTGCGAAGAAACGTGGCACTTCTCCAAAATTGCAGAACTTTAAATAAAAAATTCAACGAGAAAAAAGAAGCAATGTAGTTGGAATTTCCAGTAATTTTCAATGGAATTGTTTCTAGTTTCACGCTTCAGTACGCGTAAATGAGCTAACTTTCGTTCGTCAAGATTACTTGCCTGTGAGAGATAAACCAAATTGGGAGGAGCGGCAGTGAGAACTAGAAGATCGCATGTGAAACTTTTCATTTTTATGCAAGAGAATGGTCAAAAACTATCAGTTAGTGTTTCATTCATTCATGAAAGGTGCTAAAAGGAGGAGCATGAGACATAATAGTTTGTCTATGCTATCGACCCCTGTGTAGGTATTACTACCAAAACCAGCACCTATTTGTCGGCGATTAGCCGAGGGTAAAACCCTCGTTTCCACCGTCCACCACGAGGAGGAACCGACATCAGACGGCAACGCTTCCACCGTCCAACTTACAACTCCCATGGCATTACGTTAATTTGAAATTCAAAATTTTGAAGAAATTTTGAAGAAATTGAGAAGAAATTTTAAAAGACAAAGGCATGGGGCTCATGCCTTTGTTTCACTCGAGATCGGATGCCCTATAGCCGGTCCGGACCGACCAGTTTCCTCCTTAAGATCTCTTCTCCGTTCTGCTTTTTTCACACGGACTCCCGCGCGAACGAAGCACAACGGATCTACTCAGTTCCTACGAGATCAGAGGTTTAGTCGAGTGAGATTTAGTAAGGATAACCAGTGACCTCTTCAAGATCTCATGCCATGAAGAGTTGGGTCGCCTCGAGGTCGCGCACCCTCACTCACAACAGTGAACAATTCGCCAATGACCGAATGCAGGGAACTCCTCTACCACCGTGCGATCCAGCAGTGAGACAACAAACTCGTAGCTGGATACTCTCTACAGAGATAGAGATTGCTGAAACTTTGTCCGGCTTGTTCGGCCCAGGAGAACAGAATACCCTGAGCCACGAGGCCCCGGAACTCTCGTGAAGTATTCGGCTCTCCTGCATCAAAACCTACTTCAATCTGCAACATCGCCCCAACCACCAGCCCGTTTGAGAGGCGTCCGACCCTCCGGTTCCGACTTTGCCTGGTCTAAAGTGTCCCGGGGGGATGACGGCTTTAGCTATGCGCAAGCATCGGCAGATACCGGAGGTTGACCAGAACAGGATTGCCAGGCTTCGATCGGTCACCCCTGCATTTGGTCGCTGACGAATCGCGCAAAGTCGGTCACAGATCGGGATTTTCAGACCACTGTGTACCGGTTGATCCTTGCACCTCGCGGTTCAAGGATATGGCCTAACTACTATCAGTGGTCCTCTGAAGATCATCATTCCCCTCAAGTTCCTCAGGTTCCGCTTGATCTCTTCCGTAAGCCAGGGATATGGACTAACAACCAAGGTAATAACGTACCAAGGTTCCGCTTGATCCAAGGCTGCAATGGATATGGCCTAACATCCAAGGTGTAAACAGCCTTGCTGCGCGTGAAGCAGGGCACCAAGGAAGCGGTTGATCCATGCCCGAGCGTATTAGGGATATGGGCTAACAACCAAGGTAATAACGTACCAAGGATGCGCTTGATCCTAAATTGCTCGTTACGATGTGTGAAGAGATATGGGCTAACAACCTGAGGCGAGGGAGGGTGCAGAATCACAACAGGTTTGCCGGCGTTTGGCACGAGTCGGAGACCCGCCCCAGGTCCACCACGAGGAGGCTCCGGCACCAGACCCGCCCCCCTCTCATTTTCATCTCATTTTCATTTTCATTTTCATCTCATTTTCATTTTCATCTCATTTTCATTTCATCTCATTTTCATTTCATCTCTTCCCATTTCCATTTCATCACAACTCATTTTCATTTCATCTCATCTCATTTTCATTTTATCTCATTATCATCACATTTTCATCTCTTTTTCATTTCATCCCCTTCTCATCTCCGTTTCATCTCTTTTTCATTTCATCCCCTTGTCATCTCCGTTTCATCTCTTTTTCATTTCATCTTCTTTTCATTTCATCCCCTTTTTTTCTCCTTTATATCTCTTTTTCAACTCATCTCCTTTTCGTCTCTTTTTCATCTCATCTCCTCTCTACTCATCTCATCTCCTTTTCATCTCCTCTTCTATTCATCTCCTCTTCTATTCATCTCCTCTTCTACTCATCTCTTCTTCTATTCATCTCGCTCTTCTACTCATCTCCTCTTCTATTCACCTCCTCTTCTTTTCATCGCCTCTTCTTTTCATCGCCTCTTCTTTTCATCTCCTTTTCATTTTATCCCCGTTTCATCTCCTTTTCATTTTATCCCCGTTTCATCTCCTTTTCATTTTATCCCCGTTTCATCTCCTTTTCATCTCCTTTTCATCTCCTTTTCATCTCCTTTTCATCTCCTTTTCATCTCCTTTTCATCTCCTTTTCATCTCCTTTTCATCCTTTTCATCTCCTTTTCATCTCCTTTTCATCTCCTTTTCATCTCCTTTTCATCTCCTTTTCATCTCCTTTTCATCTCCTTTTCATCTCCTTTTCATCTCCTTTTCATCTCCTTTTCATCTCCTTTTCATCTCCTTTTCATCTCCTTTTCATCTCCTTTTCATCTCCTTTTCATCTCCTTTTCATCTCCTATTCATCTCCTATTCATCTCTTTAAAGTCCAGATACTAGTTCAAATAAAGCACAGTCACCGATTAAATTTAATCAAATGCATTAGTCTAAAGATGATGAATCATTAACTTTGACAAAAAACGGTGCCTCCATCTGCTGTAGGTAGGATTCAACCTGTCATTATCAGGGGCTGCATGTTGTAATGATTGCAAATCAAATGAATTTCGAATGAAAATAACTCCAAGTATTAATGGAGTCTGTCTTTTCTCATCCGTATGTCTCTATTGTGTCTTACCCACAAGTATTCATAATGGAGTTGATGCTGCTTTTGAGATGCTAAAAAACGTAGCTTGCTTCGATGAGCAGTCAGGCTAGGAGGACACATAGGTAAATAAGAGCACTGGACGTGCACTGCAACTCTAAATTTGTATAGCTGAACTTACGGTATATTTTCCTTTGATTCAATAAAATTGTTTCCATCAAATCTCCGGGCAATCAATTTTTTATCGGTGAAAGAACAAATATCTAATATATTCGGGGCAACACGAATATTGGGAACTCTACCGACGTACGCATGACAATTTCACGGGTCTACTCAGGCGACGCTACGGGGGCAAGCAGATTGACACCTTGGCACCTTGGGTCTCAAGGGTATTACGGCGAAAATATTGTTCAATGGCATCAAACTCTATTTTTAAAACTCCTAATGCACTTTTAGCATCTCATTTTTACTCTCTATATCGATTTTTTTTCTTTATTCATTTATTAATTTATTTATTTCTTTATTTCTTTCTCTTTTTCGCAAGCCACTCATTTCCTTAATCATCCTTTATTCTATTTAATAATGAATGTATGCCAGAGAAAGGAGCATTTTAACACCTAAACAAAAATTGTACTAATGAAAAAGATAGGGGTAAGTAGCTCTAATTTATTGCTAGCAAAAATAACTATCAATTATGCAACTATCATTGCAAATTAAAAGGAAGAGAAACGAAATGAAGATAATCAAATGAAGTCACCTGAATAGATGGAAGTTATTGGTGAAAGAGGAGGGTATAGAATTTTCGTGAGTGTTGTGCGTTTGAATTATCAAGAAAAGTTAAAAAAAAATAGTTCGTTACCCATTAGACCTATACCAATCCTCTCTTTAACGAAAACTGAAAGAAAAAAACAGAGAGGACGAGGAGGTTTTAATTATTCGTCCCGTCATTATAGACCCCTGCCAACTCAGACATTCTTTATCTGCTGAAGGGGTTTCCTCTACCGCCCTCAGGCCTTGCCGTGCACCCGGGTCCTGGGTCATTGGTTTCGGCCTTCAAAGGATGCCATGGCTGCCGACCGTCCAACGGAAGTGCAAGCACTACTGCGGCCCCAAACCAAAAGCTGCGGTAGCGTACGCCCCCCATTCTAATAAAACTGGACGCTAGAATATTTAAAATCCCCAAGACCACTCTCTGTTTGGGAGGGGGAGGGACTGAAACTACGAAAGTTAATTGAATTTTTGTTCTTTTTTTGTTCTGCTTTCTTTTCTTTTTCTCTCTTCTTTTCTTTCCCCTCTCTTTTTCTCTCTTCTCTTCATTCTCTTCTCTTCTTTTTCTCCTCTTTTCCTATTTTCTTCCTGCTCTTCTTTCTATTTTCTTCCTGCTCTTCTTTCTCTTTCCTTCCTGCTCTTCTTTCTCTTTTCTTCTTGCTCTCTATCTCTTTTCTTCCTGCTCTTCTTCCTGTTCTCTTCATGCTTCTCTTTCTTTTTTATTCTCTCTTTTCTTCATGCTTTCCTTTATCTTTTCTTCTCCCTTTTCTTCTCCCTTTTCTTCTCCCTTTTCTTCTCCCTTTTCTTCTCCCTTTTCTTCTCCCTTTTCTTCTCCCTTTTCTTCTCCCTTTTCTTCTCCCTTTTCTTCTCCCTTTTCTTCTCCCTTTTCTTCTCCCTTTTCTTCTCTCCTTTCTTCTCTCCTTTCTTCTCTCCTTTCTTCTCTCCTTTCTTCTCTCCTTTCTTCTCTCCTTTCTTCTCTCCTTTCTTCTCTCCTTTCTTCTCTCCTTTCTTCTCTCCTTTCTTCTCTCCTTTCTTCTCTCCTTTCTTCTCTCCTTTCTTCTCTTTTCTTCTCTCCTTTCTTCTCTCCTTTCTTCTCTCCTTTCTTCTCTCCTTTCTTCTCTTTTCTTCTCTCTTTTCCTCTCTTTTCTTCTCTTTTCTCCTATCTCTATTTCTTCTCCAGCAGAATAAATCTCACTCAATTGATAAAGTTTTTTGATGCAAGAAAACACAGAATCAATGGCAAATCTTTGGAGGCCCAGCGTTGCAAAATTTCTGAATTTATGTTTGAGAGAGGAGCATTGCAGCCCCAGAACAAAAATTGTATTAATGAAATAATTTATTGCTATGGAATAAAATATTTAACAAGGATGCAACTATCATTACTAATAAAAAAAAAGAGGAACGAAATGAAGATAATCGATGGAATGTACAAAGAAGATAATATTCACAAATTCCATTCTAAATTTTCTTGATTTTCCAAATGTACAACCCTCACGATGACTCTATTCACCCCTCTTTCACCAATAACTCCCATCCATTCCGATGATTTCATACAATCGAAACGAGATACGCGGTTTAGTAGTTTCACCGTCATATGTTAGATACATCCCTGCCGCTCAGAAATTAAAAAACTGAAATCTTTTTGATAACGTGACACCACAAAAAAAAGAAGCAAAAGAAATTCTTCATTCCTATGGTGTCAAACTATTTTGCAATGAGGAATCTTAATATTTAATTTGAAAAATAGAATGAAATTGTGAATCAACCACTGTACTAATTGCGAGGGGCGTTGGTTCATTTGAAAGGTGTTGTTCTCAATGCTTCGGGAAAACTATAAATTATTTTCTGGGGTTCGTCCCCGATTTTTAAATCCCTAAAAACTCATAAATTGGATGAGGGGAAGTGGGGGTTTTTTGTTTTTTGTTTTTCGGAAAAGTTTTGTTGCTACGCATCTTACTTTACCGTTTGCTGTCTTTTTATCAGCTGTTTTCATTCAACAATCATCATTAAGTGAGGTTACTTCCAACACTCAACTGCCATCAACTTACATTTTTCTTTTCCCGCGTTTTTTTTTTTTTTTTTTTTTTTTTTTTTACGGTTTTTCATGATTGGTTCCATCTTTTTCTTATTGTTAATTTTTCCTCATTAAGTCAATAACCTCCAAGTTTTTTTTCTCATTTCCGATCAGAACTTTTCACGCTGTTTCTTTTCAATGTGTATAAATATGTTTATTATTAATTTCCATTTTCATTTCATCCTTTTTCTTCTGATTTATTTTTTTTAATTTAAAAATTGAACTTTTCAGTTATGATTTTGTTAAAATAATAATAATTTTTACTAATTTTAATTTTAAATTTAACAGTTGTTATGAGTGAAATTTTCAATGACCGAGGCGGTCGTCCTCCAAAACGTGGTCGCGTTTTCCAGAATTCTTTGCATGTTCGTTTAGTGAAGCAAGAACTTAACTCTGTTATTAGTATTGAAAATCAAAGTTTCATTTCTTCATTTCGGAAGTATAAAATTGATGATCAGAACTTTGATGAAAATTTTGTTACCAAATTTTCAGTCGGTTCAATGAATATAATTTGTCATCATTGTGATGCTCGCCATTTTCAGGGTGAAATGTCCAATGGTCATTTTAATAACTGCTGCCAAAATGGCTTAATTTCTTTACCGAGTATTCGGACAAATACCGATTTGAAATCATTATTTTTATATTCTCCAAATTTCATAAAGCATATCAGAAATTATAATAGTGCTGTTGCTTTTGCCTCTTTCTCTGCAAATCGAATTGATATTCCGGGTGATGGACCTTATTGCTTTAAAGTTCAAGGATCCATATATAGGTAAGTTTATTACCGGAACCAGAATGCAGACTGAACATGGAAAAAACGAAGAAGAAAAAGCGGAAAAATTAGATGAAGTTAAAACAGGAGCAGAAAAAGAAGAAGAACCAGAAGGAACAGCTACTGAAGAAGAAAAAGAAGAAGCAAAAAAAGAAAAGACAAAAGGAGGAAAGAAGAAGAGCAAAGTTGTAGGAAATATAGGAAGAAAAGCAGGACAGAAATGGCAAAAGAAGAATCAACAATTTAATCGAAAAAAAAGCAAAGTATTTAAAAAATAAAAAAAGATCTTCTTTAAAATTAGTTTGAAAACAAATGTAAAACCTAAAAAATAATTTTGTATGAAGATTAAAACAAAATTTTAGTTTAAAGTTTACTAAATAAAATTACAATTTTTGAAAACATTTGTTATATTTCTTCTCTCAAAAAAATAATTAGACCCGATTCAAAGACAAAACAGAAAATTAAATGAAAATAAATAAAAAAAAAAAAAAAACATGTGAAAGTGAAAAGTGTACAGGAAAAATAAGGGGCTGCGAAGCAGCCCCATAAGCCCCTAGTTAATATTTAAGACTCATTTTTAGAACAGCGCAAGTGCCATTAATGTTCTTATGCAAAATGTAATTGCAATTACATATATTCTGCAATATTCTGCAATTCGTTCGCAATTCATTCTGAGAGCAGGAAGGAGTTGGAGAGATTTTACCGTGATGAAGCGATGATCCGTAAAGTCAGGAGCAGCTCTGACGCAAAGTGAAAATTCTTAGTCTTCGTACACCGCCTTGACGAATGTTGGAGAGACCACAACATACTCGTAACTGCAAAAGAAAGAAAATAATGATTTAATAGATAAATTCTACATAAAATAGTCATACAATAAATAATATCGTTCCCATGGAGCATAGAGCAATGGAAATTTGAAAGAATGGTACAAGTTAATGGAAAAAACTGCAATTTTTACTATTTAAATTGCATTATTTTTACATCTTATGAATTCCCATTGTAAGCGATCAAATAGTTCTATGTATAGGGCAGTAGGCAATTTGCAATACAAAAAAGTGTGCCTTATCGCGATTTTATTCTAATAAATTTTGAAAAGAGGAGTCCCTCAAATGGAGAATAGACAACATACCGACGGTGAAACTACCAAACCACGTATCTCGGTTTGCGACGTCGCAAACTTCCTGTCATACTTCATTTTTTTAAATGAAAAACTACTTAACATCCAGTCTTGAAAATTTCTGTGATTTTTCCTCTTTGTGCGGAGAAAATTCCGTGAAAATTTCAAGGAATGATATTGATTTGGTCTACTTAAAAAAAATAAAATGTGAGCGTAGATTTTTAAACACCGCAAACGAGATACGTGGTTTGGTAGTTTCACCGTCGATACGCATCTTTTCGATCTGATTGCAGTAACTTTCTCATGTAATCGCAATTTATTGGAACATAACTTGCGCTGTTTTTATTTGGAAGCACAATTTGACACCATCCTCCCACCATCTACCCCTTGACGTGTTATAAAGATGTATGTATACGATCCCTACGGCTCAGAAAAATGGAATTTTATACCGACCACAATAATGGCTCATCTGCGAAATACAGATTGTGGGTTTAACTTGTTAATTTAAAAAGAAAAAAGAAGAAAATAAGAAAAAAGAAAAAGAAAAATTCCTGGGTTTTGAAATATGCGGCTGGATTGGTTTTTACAGATTTAGGAAGAAAACTTAAGCAAACTTGTTAGCTTTCCTTTTCCACCTCGCGGAAATGCACGGATATTTGCGAAGTATGAATGATGGACCTGTTATGAGAAAGAGCGCAGCGTGTAGGAGGTAATAGGCGTTTACCGTGCGTCATTTCAATTATTAGTATTCTTACTCCACACGCGTCTAGAATAACTTAACAAAAGATTACATGCTCCTCTTACAAGCTATAGTCGCACCTTAGAAAAGTTGAAAAAATGAACGTGTGTAGTAGTAGTAAAATAATTTTATTTTAAAGCGGTGCTTTAGCATCTAAGGCCATTTACACCTCTAAAGAAAAATGAGGATGAACAATGAACATAAGGCCCCGGGTTATAAGATGCCGCCTTCCCAAGTAGCAAAGTGAAAATATTTTATGAAAAAAGAATTAATGGAAAAAATTTAATAAATAAAGACAAAGTAGCTAGCACTATGGAAAATAGACAGAAAATTTAAAGTGAGTGTCACTATTTACCAAAGAAAATAGGTCAGTTTCCTGTCTACAAAATGGATCTATTTTCCGTCTAGAAAATTGATAGGGCTATTTCCTTAAGAAAAATGATCCAAAAACCTAATGGAAAATAGAGAAAAATTGGACATTTTCTTTATCTATTTCTGAGAAATTTAAAATTCAGAAAACAGAAAGAAAAAACACTGAATGGAGACAGCAAAATTTACTGTTTTCCTTGTATTTGACAGATAGGAAATAGAAGTTTTCTAATAATTTTCTTACTTCTATTTGATACATCTATTTTCTTTCCATTTTCTTTCTATTTTATTTTTCTGTCTCGAAAATAGACAGTTTCTAAATTAGTGCCAGACAGAAAATAGGACTCCATGCTATTAGGGTTGTGCTAAAGCCAAAATTGAAGTTTAATTGCCACTACAAGCCTATCCTTCATGAATACTACAAGCTCTACCTTAGAAGGACTTACTAGTCCCGGAAGTTTAAAACGTATCGCAGAGAATGCACGCAAAAGTTTCTATGTATGGTAGGCATGTAATTCTGATTCCAAAACTTTGAACTTCGCGCGAAAAAACGATCGCGAAGAGTCTGCAAAACTGAATACGTCGTATACTTCACGCATCGCGCCGCGCCATCTCGCCGAGCTTGCGGTGCAACCTGATGTCTAGTCTCGCTCTCGGTTCTTGAATCTTACAATTAGCCCATTCAACTTGTCTACTCCTGCGTTAAGGTCTTTGAGTCAGCCGAGAAGAGATTCTCCTTCATTTCGTCGATGTGCAATTTGATCACCTTGCAAGTCGAAATAGTTGTATCACGCGTTCAACTTTTGTACTCCTGCGTTAAGGTCTTTGAGTCAGCCGAGAAGAGATTCTCCTTCATTTCGTCGATGTGCAATTTTATCACCTCGGAAGTCGAAATAGTTGTATCACGTGTTCAACTTTTGTACTCCTGCGTTGAAGTCTCTAAGTCGAGGGGGGGGGGGGTGTCTTCTCCATTGTGTGAAACGCAATTGAATCAATCAGTTACAAAAGAGACAAGCACCAATAATAATGAGAATTCGAGAAAAATGGGGATAATCGTTTTAATTGACCCCGTATAAATCTCAGAGCTCTAAAATATTAAAGCGATGAATTACTTAATCACGTTATTAATTAATTTGTTATTTGAAACGGGTTGGTTAATACAGTTTCAACTGTTTTCTTGTATTTTTCTAACTGGTACTTGAGCCATTTTGTTACTGACCGATTCACTTTTACCCTCTTGGAAATCGAAATGGTTACGTCACGCGTTTCGTCCCGTCCAACTTTTTTACTCCATGTTAAACCTCCGAGACAGCGGGAAAGAGACCGAACTCATTGTCATTGTTGCGGATACGCGAGAAAGCTTCGTTGCTTCCTTGCTTCATATAACTGGGACCGGATCTGTGAAAAGAGACCTCATCCTCCGGAAGAAATATTCCGAAACTTTGAACTTGGCGCGAAAAGCGATCACGGGAGGCGCCTGCAAAACTGTTGGGATACTTCAAACATCGCACGATCTCCGCTCTCGCTCTCGCCTCTTGCCCTGCGAATCGCTCTAATGGAGAATTTACGTGCACATTTTTTATTGCTTCGTCTGAACGTACTTAAGGTGATTCGATGGACGCCATATTATGTGTCAGAACGGCATGCGATATATCGCATCAATTGGTTCCATTTATTCAGCTACTTGTCATTTTTCTCAAATTTTGAGATCGCAATTCTGTTGTCAGGAGACTAAAGCACTCACTTACCAATTTTAGCAAAGAAATTCAACGTAATAAAGGCGTTGTTTTTTTAGAGAGAAAACATCGCATTCGATACTGATATCGAAACTGCACTCGAATGCGATACTTTCTCTCTAAAAAAAACACGCCTTTATTACGTTGAATTTCTTTGCTAAAATTGGTAAGTGAGTGCTTTAGTCTCCTGACAACAGAATTGCGATCTCAAAATTTGAGAAAAATGATTAGTAGCTGAAATAAATGGAACCAATTGATGCGATATATCGCATGCCGTTCTGACACATAATATGGCGTCCATCGAATCACCTTAAAGAGCTGATTTCACAGTATTTTTTATAATTTTTTTCTGATATGGGAAATAGTATAAAAATAGATTTCGAAGTGAGAAAATGCACCCAGTGATTTCATCTAGCGACATTTCCCATTTCAACGCACGTAATTTAGCGGAATAGATCACTTTGTTATACATCTCATATAATAGTTAAATTCATGAACGAAGGGTATCCTCGTGCACAGTTTACTCAGTAGTTTCCACTTAAACGCATAATTCATCAAATTTTGGACGATCTCCATTGTATAGGTTCCGAAATGCGGTTGCGAAATTTGGAAATGCGTGGGACAGTGCGCGCACAAAACTTCGGAAGGTGCACGCAAAAATGGAGCACGTTTTGATCAAAACGTAATACAGTGGATATCGGATATAACGACCTTGAAGGGACCAGCCATATTCGGTCGTTATAGCCGATAGTCGTTATAACCGATAGTGGAATTTTTACGCACGTACCCTATGTTAAAGAGCTGAGAACAAGGCTGTGCTGTAGGTGGGATTCCAGGGCCCGGTGAATTTTGCTGCTGATTCATTATCTCTTCAGTGACACCTTTGTTTATTAGCTTTATCTAATTTTATTTGAATTGAATATTTATTTAATTCATTTATTTTTTTATTCTAGGACTAATTTTAATTAAAACACTTTGTTTGAATTTGTAAAAACAAGGTATTTTATAATATTGAGAATACATGCACTACACACTACATTATGTTTGCAATACATATGCGCAATACCGAAGAAGTATAAAACTTCTAATTTGAATAACAGTCCGTGATTTCTTTTTGCTTCACAATCGTGTTCGCGTACCCTTTTTGTAACGCTCTATGGGCCGAGCGTAAAGTGTGATAAAGTAGAATCGTTCTATTCTGGGTTCAAAATTAGGAATTTTTGAACAGTTGTGATGGCTTCTAGGGCGTCTGGAAACGAGATCCTCTCCTCTTTGGCCTCTGTTGCTGTCGCTCAGGTCGTTATAACCGATCACCACATCTGTTGGGACGCGAAAACTCCGTCGCTATGACCGATATGTCGTTATATGCGATGTCGTTATAACCGATACATAAATACATTGAATGAATGGGATTTCAGCCGGGACCGACCAGTTTACGTCGTTATGCCCGATATGTCGTTATAACCGATGTTGTTATATCCGATATCCACTGTACATTTTTTATCATCCATTATCCAAGGTTGTAGCCCACGCAATTTTTCCACCGCCTATACGCAATTCGCGAACGACCAATCGGTCGTTGGTTTGTGGAAATTCTGCGCCTCTGAAAGGATCTTTAAAGAATGGAGTTGTTGCATTTGTGAGGAATTTGCGATTTGACCATTGATTCTTATGTAAAAGTTCGCGAGAAACACGATGGTGCCACTGGTTTTCTGTGAAATAATCTCCCAAGCTCAAAAAAAGCTCTCAAAGTGAGGCCAAAATGGAGGGGATATCCCGCCCTACTCTGAGAGTCCACCTTTACATCAAAACAAACTCTCCATGCAAAGATAGGGAGCAAATACATTGACGGGGCTGCCACTTCATTTGGGGACTCCAAAACTGAAAACACGGCAACCCTGCTAATGTATTTGCTCCCTATCTTTGCATGGAGAGTTTGTTTTGATGTAGAGGTGGACTCTCAGGGTAGGGCAGGATATCCCCTCCATTTTGGCCTCACTTTGAGAGCTTTTTTGAGGTTTTTTTTTCAGAGAAAACCAGTGGCACCATCGTGTTTCCCGCGAACTTTTATACAGGGTGGCCCAGACCTACCGTACCAGGCCTTTTTTTCGGTTAATTTGGGTCGTACGAAGTCCAGGATCGCGGGGATGAGTAGGGAATCGACCCCAAGGAATCCGAATTTCATGGTCCCAGAGCCCCCCTGGCGTCCCTTGGGGCGTAAAAGGGGGGTCCGTACTTCAAAAGTCAGGGTTAATGTCCAAATTTTGAAATTATTTCATCGGAATCGGAACGTACGGAAATTTTTAACCTGAATCGACACCAAGAAATCCAAAATCGGACCATCCGGGTCCAAAATACCGACCCCTAAAGGTGGGGGACAGAGCCCCCTTTAAAAAAATATCAAGTTCGTTGAATTGACGTGGAGAGTCGGAAAAAATGTGTATTCACAGGTAATCGACCCCAAGAAATCCAAATTTGAGGGTCCCATTGTCCTCAGACACTTTTCTGATGGGGCACAGGGGTAACCTCCACACCAGTTAAATTTAAAAGTTCAGAGACCCCCTGTGCCCCATCAGAAAAGTGTCTGAGGACAATGGGACCCTCAAATTTGGATTTCTTGGGGTCGATTACCTATGAATACACATTTTTTCCGACTCTCCACGTCAATTTAACGAACTTGATATTTTTTTAAAGGGGGCTCTGTCCCCCACCTTTAGGGGTCGGTATTTTGGACCCGGATGGTCCGATTTTGGATTTCTTGGTGTCGATTCAGTTAAAAATTTCCGTATGTTCTGATTCCGATGAAATAATTTCAAAATTTGGACATTAACCCTGACTTTTGAAGTACGGACCCCCCTTTTACTCCCCAAGGGACGCCAGGGGGGCTCTGGAACCATGAAATTCGGATTCCTTGGGGTCAATTCCCTATTCATCCCCGCGATCCTGGACTTCGTGCGACCCAAATTAACCGAAAAAAAGGCCTGGTACGGTAGGTCTGGGCCACCCTGTATAAGAAACAACAGTCAAATCGCAAATCCCTCACACATGCAACATCTCCATTCTCTCCATTGTGGCATAATTCAGTGCACGTATAGTCTACAATAATTCATCCATAAAAATTTTATTCATTACTGAAATAAGCTTGAAATCTAGGTTTATAGAGGTGCTCATTCTATAATCCGTATATTAGAATTTAAAACATCATAAGCGCCATGACGTCTAGGTAACTTCTTTTGAGCGTGGCATTTGACACCATGAAATGAGCCAAATGTCTCAAATGTATGAAGTCTATGTGGAAATTTTCTTAAAAATATAGTCTTCTTTGAATGAACAGAATAGACTGATTTAGTGACTACGTCATTTGATATGATATCAAATTCTTGGTCCAAACCAAAACTGATATATTGACCTTATATGACCTCCCGTGCAACTTCGTGAGTTAATTCATTACAATTTAGGTATTGACAGACCATAAACAATTGAGAACTCATCAAGAACAAGAAATTTCGATTGCAAGAAACACTTGCGGGCGAATTGGACCACCATGACGCGAAGGACTCGAATCATAGATAAGGTCATGTGTTTGTTTACACTTGAACTATGACGTAGGTACTAAATCAGTCTATTGACATCCAAAGGCGATGAGATTTTCGCTAAATGATTGAGACAGTTGCCGCGTCTTAGTAGCACTGACTATAAAAGAAAGTTGAAGAAATCGGTAAATCCAACACAGAAAATTCTCAAGAGGGGCTCGTTCAAATAATATACCTAAGCCATTTTGGCCGACTGATTAACCCCTCTCCCCCCCCCCCCCTGTAGGAAACAGGTGTAAAAGTGTTTCAAGCTGAACCTTTTCACTACTAACCAGTTAAAATTCACTTAACCAGTTGAAATTCACTTAACCAGTAAAATTCACGTAACCAGATAACTTTCACCAGTTGAAATTCACTTAACCAGTTAAAATTCACGTAACCAGATAACTTTCACCACTAAACAGCGAAAAAAAGTCCAATGAAAAGTTTAAATCCGGTATGACCACTGACAGAGACAGAGACATTCAGGGTGACGCAACGACAGGCTCACAGGAATAAAAGAGTGCCTTCAATTTCGAGTGATACCACAGCACACGCAAAACTCGATAAGTCGTATGCTTCATCCCGCACGGGTTTTAATGAGGCCGATGAAGGGGCAAAGGACAAACATTTTAAGGTTTGATGGATTATTAACCTCATATCGACGGTGCAACAATCAAACCTCGTAGCTCGGTTTGCGACGTTGCAGATTTTCTGTCGTTTATAATTTTTTAGGTGAAATACTACCTTAAAATAAATTCTTAAAAACCCCGTGATTTTTCTCCTTCGTGAGAGGCAGGTCAAATGCGTAGTATCCCGGGCGGTGGAACGTTACCCCATTCCAAGGTAGCCAAATTGACTCAAAATATTCATCAATTTGACTCAAATGTACTTGTGCAACTTTTAGTCATTTTTCTGTTTTATTCCATTAAATCTGAGGAATAATCAGTGAAATTTTCAGTTAGAAATGCCCGAAATTTTCCTTGTCGATATGCAATTCGCGAGGGGAAATTTGGCAACATTTAAATGGAGTTACGTTCTTTCGGGGGGAGGGGGGGGGGTGAATTAACGGAGAGGAGGGAAGTCAACGGCCAGTAAATACAAGAATTTAGATTCTTTGCAAATGCCACGTATAAAATACGATGCAGAAGGAGAAAATAATTTGTCAGGGAAAATTGAAAAACGAGTTGAGTCTACGCATAATTGGAATGTTAACATAATGGGAAAAAGCGGAAAATTTGAAACATACGGTAGTATCAAAAAATAAGACTACATACCTTCAGCGACTCGTAAGTTCATAACAGACAAGTTGTAAAGCTGGAAAATCTGAAAAATAAAACAAAAAGAAAATAATAATCGAAATGTATCAAAAGGATTAGAGCCATGAATAACAATGAAAATTGGGAGTCACATTTTCCGGCCACCACCATGTAGAACTCGGGTTTTTCATAGTTTTTTTAAATTTTTATTGTAATATTTCGGACTGAAAATGACTCAGTTTTGAGTCGAAACGTCTCGGGAGTTTTTTTTTTTTTTTTCTTTTCTTTTCTTTTCTTTTTTTCTTGTATCTATTTTAGCCTCGTTTCCCGTTTCCCTTGTTTCTCTACTATTTTCAAGATGGGAGAAATAAGTCTGCGAGTTAAATATGGGATTCGGAACATTTTAAGTTTATAATTAGAATAATAAAAATAATACGAGTTTGAAACTATGTAGATTGCGCAGATGGAGATATGTGGTGGAAATTTAGGCGGTAGGAGTGATCACTTCTACTCGATCTTAAGGTGATTCGATGGACGCCATATTTTGTGTCATATCGCATAAATTGGTTCCATTTTTCAGCTACTCGTCATTTTTTTCCAATTTCGAGATCGCAATTCTGTTGTTAGGAGACTAAATCACTCACTTACCAATTTTAACAAAGAAATTCAACGTAATAAAGGCGTGGTTTTTTCAGAGAGAAAGAATCGCATTCAATACTGATATCGAAACTGCACTCGAATGCGATGTTTTCTCTCTGAAAAAAACCACGCCTTTATTACGTTGAATTCCTTTGTTAAAATTGGTAAGTGAGTGCTTTAGTCTCCTGGCAACAGAATTGCGATCTCAAAATTGGAGAAAAATGACGAGTAGCTGAAAGAATGGAACCAATTGATGCGATATATCGCATGCCGTTCTGCCACAAAATATGGCGTCCATCGAATCACCTTACAAATCCTCTTACACAAAGGTAAAATACTAGATAAAGCATGATTTGGGATTCTTAAGGCCAAGTTAATGATGCAAAAACCAGTAAAGTCATTCATTTCCATCGTATTATCCAGGGTGATCCAGAATTAAAACGGTCAGGAGCGTGATCTATGGGTCAAAATAAGACATTTTTGTTGTAGAAAGTTTTTTCCAAAAGTGCCCCCAGTCGAAGCTACGCCCCCCCCCCCCAAATGTCGGAAAGTAGATAGTTCATCCAGAATTTTGGCAACGGTTGTAACCAAATCTCATGAAAATTTGTACACCCCTGCACTTTTAAGCCCTAAATTCATAATTTTTTTTTTTTTTTTTTTTTTTTTTTTTTTTTTTTTTTTTTTTTTACTACTTCAAATAGCCCACAAAGGCTAATCCCACGCTTTAAGTCCCATCCCCCCTCCGTCCCTACCGAACCAGCCCCAGGCAACCATTGTTTGAGACCATCAAACCCGGGTCGCCTGGCCGGGAGTCGAACCCGGGACCTCCCGATTATAGAGCAAGCGCTACAACCACTACACCATAGGAGGCCGACAAATGATCCGCAAAAATCGAAATCTCAATTTAAAGAGGGGGTACACCTCGGCTCCCGCAGTCTGGCCGTTTAACCCTGCTGGATCATCCTATATTGGATACTTCCCAAATTGATTTCCACCTGCAATATAATATCCTCGAATAGCTAATCAGCAAATTATGACTTATCGCCCCATGAACAGTTCAAATTTTCGTATAAATCCCTAGGTGCCTACTTGTTTCTAGCTGAAATATTAATTTACACCGTAGGTGATGCCCGATTAAGGCATTTAAATGATCAAACCCCATACATGTTTCAATCATTGCAAAATCTCGCTTCGATTAAAAAATTGGAGAAAAACATCGAGTTGTAAATATATTGAAGACCCATTTTAAGAGGACCAAGTAAAAACACAATCCAATTGTCTGATAATCCGACCGTCCATGGAAACATTAATTAAGATAGACTCACTTCGAACTAGGTAAGGCTGAAGCTGCTAATATGTCACGATTAGGAGAGTACGCACATGTAGAGTCATTTATGAATTTCGCGAACGCAAACGGAGCCTTCGGAAACGCCCCTGAAAGTCCGAAGCAACCACAGATGATGCGGTGCAAACTGAATTTCAACACGCGGGTGAATTGATCGGATCAAGAATTCGTTACAAAGAAAATGCCTCTCTCACCACGATTACTTTTAGCGAGGATTTGCTCACGACACCTTGAAATTTCCTCAAAAGACAGTTGACAAGCACTTCAAGAAGAACAGCACAACCGTAAAAGAAACGTTTTGACGATGGCGATCAGATTTTAAATTTTAAGCGCGGCTACTGTCACCGGTCGGATACTGCGCGCAAATGGGAGGCAATCTCTGAACTAGACTGATGAACAGGTAACTGGCAAAAGGAAATGCCATAGGCCGGGCATCGTTTGAAGGGAGGGGGGGGGGGGGTTTCGCACGTGTGCTCGAACGATCTGAAACCACCGGGACTTTTCGCGCGATAAGGAAAACCGCCGTAGGAACCTCCAGGCGATGCCAAATTTCCTTTGATAAAACACGAATTTCCTGGTAACCTTATGAATATTTTCCTTCCAATTTTTCAGATAATTTTGCTCGCAAGTTTACCCTACGTTCCTGAAAATTTCAAGGAAAAATATTCACAACTTTCCTCATTGATAAACGTTTATTGAGGGAAATTTGGCAACTCTCGAATGTTCATACGCCGGCGTTTTTCCTTAGCACGGCGATTTTGGTCTGGCGAAAGGCGTGTGCGTGTGTGGGCTGTGGGCCTGGGCCTAGCCCTTCTCCTACCCTTGACGTTTCAGAGTTTCAGTCTCATTGTCGCTCCCTATTATGTAATCGTTTCGAAGTTTAGAGAAACCGATTTGGCAGTTCCATCTCCCTCTTCAGACCGGTTCTATTGTTACCCTGTCTAGACTCTGTCATCTGTCTAAGATTTCCTGTTGATGAAAAGAAGCTGTCTAGCTCTCTTTTTGACGACGCCGACATGACGAGACGAGACGAGAGGGACGAACGTAGGGACCTGATTTTTCCGACTGGCCAGCGCAGGGTTGCAACATGGGAGGAGGGAGGCTGAAAGGAACCTAGAAACAACCTCTCTGACAGCACGGGTGACTTTAACGAAAGTCTACAAAAACTCGCAGCCCCTAAATCTTACAGCGGGAAACTATCATGGAATACTTTAGCAGTGGCGTGGCGTGAATAATCGATTATCGATATCTCGCCATTAGAAGCTACGGTGAAGAATCGATTACTAAGGTGTTCGCTGCGAACACCCCGATAATCGATCTTTTTTCACAGGTTTAAATGGCATAACAATCGATACATCGCAATCCACGCCACGTCACTGTACTTTAGAAAAACATATCCTGTAAAATGAAAATCGGTCATTGATTGCCTTGAATTTTTTTCCTGAGTGAAAAATATTTTTTGCACCGTATTTTGGTTCAAAAATTACGCAGGCCTGCAAAAAAGATCGTTGGGAATATGCCGGTTGAATCTTATGTAATCTTCAGCGCTGCGTCTGAAAATGACCTCAAGTCTTTCTCAATGCCCACCAGTTTCCGGAAAATTGATATTTTACTCAGTACAAGCTTTTCAAAGAGAAATTCAATTTGCTGCGAAAAAATCCAACAAACTACTGTATCATCGCATTTACATCTATCCCATAGGATTGCAAAAGGAAAAATCAAAAGAAACGATCGCCCCTCCCTCCCTCCCTCCACCCCCCTACGTTTAGGACTCATAAGTCAGAGGATGTACGAGTGTATTTGGCCACATCTCCTTCGAGTAGTTAAAAGATTTTTCGATCAAAGCAAGTGACTTATGAGGGAGTAAACGTAAGAACAAAAATAAAAATGACTTCCAAAACGATAACTTCAAACCAAATATCATGAAAAAAAGGCTACCGATAACGCATACAATGACAACCGGCACGAGTGACAAAAAAGTAACTCCATTGATTGTGAAACTCCCAGAATTAAAAAAAATCCCGAGGAAATCTGAAGAGAAAATCGCCCCTTAGGGACTCGGGTCAGATTCAGTACGTAACAACATTTCGTTTAAAAAGGAAAATTGAAGCTCCGAGTGCAAAATGGGCATTTCTTACTTCTTCTTCTTATGGGGCTTTCTTTCTTGTCTTATGCCCGTTAGCGTTTTATCCACTAAAATGAAAGTAAATTAATTAAATTCCTTAAAATTAAACTGAATCCTCTATAACATATTACAATGCTGAACAGTGGCGTGGCGTGAATTGCGATACATTGATTGTTATGCCATTTAAACCTATAGAAAGGGATCGATAAACAGGGTGTTCGCAGCGAACACCTTAATAATCGATTCTTAACCGTAGATTTAAATGGCGTAACAATCGATACATCGCAATTCACGCCACGCCACTGATGCTGAAAATTAAACAAATTAGAAAATTCTCCTAGTGCTCCGCTCTCTATAATAGAAATCGACAATGAAGATTCTTTAACGAAAAAATGCGCTTTCTGCACCCAACCCTTCAATTTTTGATGATATGAGCAAGTGACTTACCAAATTAACACTAAATGGTTTATGAACAAACTGACTGGTCAAATATCATTGAAATATCGCGGAAAAACGGCTGCGGAAATTCACACAATGACAACGGATACAAGTTTTCTCATCCGACTCAAAAGCGACTCAGCAAAAAATCGAATCGGACAGAATAAGTTTTGTTTCAAAATAAGTGATAGCGGGGCGAGGGATCAATAAACTTGACAGAAAAATCAACTCTTCAAAATCACAACCCACTGAAATGGACTGAACCGTCACCTCCGATTTCACGGACCCTGCGCACTAGACTGCCGCAAGACGCTTCAGGTAGCGTCTCCGATCAGTCTCTGGTAAGGGGATAGGGAGGGGGCTATGGGTGGTCAGATAAGCCGAACATCCGCTTGGTAGAATCTCTGTCTGGTCTTTTGGCGACAGGCACCACCAGCCCGGCCGGTGGCCGGTATCGGAGAAAATTCTCTTATCGAGGCTCCGACGAAAAAGGAAATCGGCAGTATACAGGGTCATTCAAAAGTCACTCACCACTGGCCATAACTTTGGTTCTAATTATGATATCGACTTGCGGTTTAAGACGTTTTTCCTCATATCGAGGGGGAAACTTCTTTAGATACATTCCAGTTTTTTATTCACTCGGGGGAGGGGGGCGGGGGGGGCAACTCAAACATTTCAAATGGCCACCCCCCTCATGGCAGTGGTGCGTGACTTTTGAATAACCCTGTATAAAAGGGATAGAGCCCGGGTGTTGTCGAAGTGGTGATGACAAAATATCAGGGGGAAAACTTAAGCAAGGAAGGGTGGGACGGTGACGGATAGTCACACCTGCCCAAAGCACGAATCTCTAGCTCCGTTGCTACAAAGGACAAAGTAAAGCAAGAGGACGAAACCACGTCGCAATGGACCACTAGACAAGGTACGAATTTAAGCAATCTGATACATGTTTCTTAAGGTGATTCGATGGACGCCATATTTTGTGTCAGAACGGCATGCGATATATCGCATCAATTGGTTCCATATTTTCAGCTACTCGTCATTTTTCTCCTATTTTGAGATCGCAATTCTGTTGTCAGGAGTCTAAAGCACTCACTTACCAATTTTAGCAGAGAAATTCAACGTAATAAAGGCGTGGTTTTTTCAGAGAGAAAATATCGCATTCGAGTGCAGTTTCGATATCAGTATCGAATGCGATGTTTTCTCTCTGAAAAAACCACGCCTTTATTGAGTTGAATTTCTTTGCTAAAATTGGTAAGTGAGTGCTTTAGACTCCTGACAACAGAAGTGCGATCTCAAAATAGGAGAAAAATGACGAGTAGCTGAAAATATGGAACAAATTGATGCGATATATCGCATGCCGTTCTGACACAAAATATGGCGTCCATCGAATCACCTTAACCAGAATTTCACGTAGAACACGATTCACACAAAAAAAACTAATGAAACCAATTTCTAACAAAGATATTAACGTTTTTATTTCACATTGGTTCCGAGGAATTTGAACTGCCCGCTCACAAGAAACTCAAAGCTCTACGTGAGTCAAATCGCGCACCACAACGGCTTCAGCAAGCTTCTCAAACGAGCAATGTTCATTTCCCACCATGTGTTGTTCAAACTATAAGCAATTTGCTATAGCTGAGCCAAAGCGTCAAAATTGAGGTTACCAGATTTTTAAATCGCAGATACTGTCATGATAACGTTTAGTGCGCGATGCGAATTACGTAGAGCATTGAGTTTTCATGCGCGGGTGATTTGAATTCACGCATCAAGAATCATTAAATATCTTTTTAAGGAGTTAGTTTTGGTAATTTTCGTTGTGCGCATCGTGTTCTACGTGAAATTTTGATTAAGAAACATGTATCAGAATGCTAAAATCCGTACCTTGTCTAGTGGTCCATTGGACGTATTACTATCCAACGCAACTATGTGGATTAAGACATGAGCCCTGAGACCCATAAGAATATGTGCATAACAGGGCTCACTTCATAATGCGCATAGTTTCGTTTGATAGAAATACGTCCAATTGAGGCGTTGGGTGCAGAGAGGGTATTTCTTGGGTGCGGTGTTTCAGAATTTCTACCACTAATTAGAGAGGAAACTGTTGGGTGCAACTGTTTGGGGTTTCGAGAAAATCAAAATGAACAATCGGGGGTGGAAATTGTTCTAGGCCTCCGCAATATTCTGCCATGCGCTGGGTTTTCGCAAAAAGATATAACAACACGCCGGTCAAAATTTTGTGGAATTTTTTATTAATTGAGTTTTCGGGTGCGGGAAGGGTATTTCTTGGTTGAGGTGTTTTAGATTCCTCACTGTTAGTATAAGTTTAAGAGATGAAATTATTGGGTGAATTTTCTGAAACTTTCAATTATTAGCATCGTGAAATCGTAAAGAAAATTCAGTAAAAGTTTTAACGAATTCCATGGATTTGCTTTAACTTTAGTGGATGAAACGTTAACCGCGATCCTAAAACACCGCAACCAAATAATGCCCTTTCTGCATTTACCGCTTTAATTTTAGAATGTGTGCCAGAGTTGCATTCCTTTACCATAGTTGAAAATCTGAAATATCTAACAAAAAAAAAAAAAATCTCAGCCTCCACAATTTTTGCACCTCCGTAAACAATCGCCTCCCGAGGGCTTACACGTCTTACACTGCCACGCTAAGGAGCAACGCAGTTTAAGCCAGTCCTATTGATAAAACACGAATTTCCGAGTACAAACTCATAAATATGTTTCGTCCAATTTTTCAGATAATGTTTTTCGCAATTTCACCCAAAGTTCCTGAAAATTTCAAGGAAAATTATTCCTAGCTTTCCTAAAAAATAAACCTTTTACTGAAGGAAAGGCCACTCTCGAATGTTCGCACGGCGCTCTTCCTTAGCACGGCAGTATACTACACATAACCATATCTCCTTCGAAGAAATACAATTTTCAGTGATATAAATGCAAGCAACTCACCAAATAAATACTGCTGAAGCGCATACCGCATACTCAGGGACAGAATGACTTCCAGAACGATATCCTCCAACCGAAAATCATGAAAGTCACGGAAAAAAAAAATGCCACCGAAAACTCTCACAACTGACAAGAATGAGAAAATACTAGCTCCACTGCTGACGGTGGTACTTAGCAAACTCTAGAATTAGACCGGAGAAGTAGCGTTTCAAAATCACAATCGCTTTTATCGGGCCCGCGAACTGTCGAATTTTACAGAAAAAATTAGTTCCTCAAAATCGCAAGCTATTGTATAGAGGTGAACCGCCTCCCTCGGTTTAACGTGCCCGACTGCGGCACGTGCAGGACGTTTACTTCATGCGTCCGATCAGTCTCGGGAGGGGGGGAGGGGGGGAGCTAGGACTGTTGTAGGGGTGGTCACTGCGTTTTCAGATACGCTGAACATCCGTTCGGCAGAATCTCGGTTTGGCGGCCGGCCGGCCGGCGCACAGTGGAACGAGTCTACAGGAGAGGTCGGACGTGAAATTTTTGACTAAAACTGGAAATTTAGATGTTTTTTTCGTTACAAATTCAATTTCTGAGGATGTTAATGAGGGGAAATTTCACCATTAAGCCGATGAAACCGCCCTCAAACTGCTTCGTTTCATATTTTCGAAAGCACAAGCATTTCAAAGTTTCCAGATTTTGTCCGACTTGTGTGCGGCGGCGCGGTGTCGGAGAAAATTCTCTTATCGAGACCTAGAAGAGATCGCAACTCTCCTAAGCATGAATCCATCCACTCTACCTCGCTAAGAAAAAACGCCGTATGTACATCCGAGAGTTGCCAAATTGGCAATACTGGAAACAGGAAAAACTCCAAGGTCTTTACAAAAACTCAGGACCGACATTTCTGTCGATTCCGCCGTTTATTTGCCGGGCTCGGCGGAACCGATCTCCATCCATTCAAATCCATTGAAAATATAGATTTTGCGTGAGGCAAGCTGCCTCACTAAGAATCGATTATTTTCCATACATTTAAATGGAGGAAAATCAGTTTTTAGACTTTCAAGAATCGCCACAGCGGTCAAGGCGGATACCGGGTCTTATTCTGCTGCACCTTTATGATTAAAGGGAAGTGACATTATTCACTGCATTTTTCCTAATAAATTTCTACTTGTGTTCCAGTTGCAAATTTGCTCGGTAACTTCTGCGTTGCTGTGACCTACGACCTTTTCATCACTCTAGGACTAATAACTGCAGTTCCTGTGTCAGCCGGTAAGTTGCAAATCATTGTTTACGTACCACCCTGGTAAAAATTGGCAGTAGAATCTGTGTTCCAAAATACCATAGACCTACGGCCGGCTGTAAGATTTCCAATAGCTTCTATTCTTCTATAGCCGGCTACACAATTTCTTACAGCCTTTTATAGCCGATGGCGATTAAGCAACTCACAGCCAGGCGATGAAGTGTATGCTAAACGTCACTAATTACGGATGCTAGGACTTAGTGAGTTTTTGGACCACTGCTCTCTTTTTGGGCTGCAGTATCTTGATTTATTTTGCGAGGAAAGCTCCGTACTTTTGATGGATGCCTGCCATTCCTAATATATTAGAGCGCCTTCAGTTTCGTATGATACTGTGTAATACCTCTGGTGTGAAATAGTTGCTTCAAGCGCCGTGGCACGCTGCGGTGTGGCAGGCGGGCAGCCAGCGCGAGACGCGCATCGGCGCCTACAAACCTAACAGGGATACTTCACGCGTTGCGCAATGCGTGCAGTATCCCTGTTAGGTTTGTAGGCGCCAGTGCGTCGCCGCTCCTCTTTGTGTTAGGCTCTATATTTAATTTGGCGGAGTCAGCGTTATTCAACTCATGATTTTGAAATGTTTGCACATCCTGTATGGATTATTCTCGTTTTAATTGATGAAAAAAATATGTATTAAAGGAAAATATAACGTGTGTTTTGTAAATATTAAGGTGGTTCCGTATCAAACTTAATGATTTCCAAAGCACACGAATTTCTACACAATTTCTTATAGCCTTTTATAATCGATGGCGAAAAAGCATCAGCCAGGCGATAAAGTGTAAAGCCCGGCTATAGGAACTATAGCCCGGCTGCATAATTTTTTATCGCTTCGTATAGCCCGGCCGTATGATTTTCTCCGCATTCTACAGCCAGCTATATGATTTTCTGTAGCCTTTTTTAGCCGGCTATAAGAATTCCTATGGTATTTTGAAACGCAACTCTTATCGCCAATTTTTACCAGGGCGCTTATAAGCAGGTCTATATTTGACCTCGTATATTTAAAAATATACTCTCGTACAACACGCTGCCAGAATTCTGCGCATTATAATTAAAATTTTCTGATTTTGATGAGCTTTCTGGAGTTTCTTCAATTTTATAAGTTTGAAGATTAAAATAGAACTGTGAAACTCAAAATTCCGCCTTAAACCTTTAAGTTGGTCAGTGAAAAGTGCAATGATTCAAAGAGAGCTTCAGCTTTGACGAAACAAGCAAATCTTCTCTCATACTATTGTAAGTGATCTTCAAAAGCAACACTTGACTATCCGCAGAAATCGTATCTTCCACGGAGAGATATTTCACATAGAGCAGACTTTCGTGAAGTTTGACCGACTAATAAGAATGTCAGGTTTTGGGTAATATACTTCGAAGAACGAGCTATTCATATACTTCACTTTTGTACCTATAGAAAAAATTAAACAAGTGAAATCCAACAATTTTAGCTGCGAATATGGAAGATTGAAACTTCAAATAGCATTAACTGTTGGACTTTGAAATATTGTTAAAATGAGCGAATAAAAAAAAAGAAAGAAATTAAAACATGTACGCGCTTAGGAAACCCCCTCTGTTCTTTTTCAAGTAATGTTCATGTGAAATTTGTCATAAAAAAAGTATGTAAATGAAGTTTGATGACTTCTAGAAATCACTCATATCGATACTAAACATTAAATAAACTTCAAAAAATACGAAGTGAAGAACTAAAATTTTTTACGAATTATAACTTAAAATTCACCGAAGTAAAGTAATAAAAAAAACTTGCGAGAAGGTGAGATGGCATTTTTACGTAAAAAAAAACAAAAAAAAAACAAAAATGTTTTCTACCTCCAACATCTTAATAGGTTTTAAGGGTATCCTTTTAAAAGTTACGAGTTTTTTACCTATTTTAAACAGTCTATCGCACTAGGTACCTAGGTCTATCGTAATATTTCAAACTGCAAACTTTAAATCATCTTAGCACCGGTCCGGTTGGATACTTCTCGTCGTTTGCTGTGTCAACTCGCACGTAAGACGCCCGTACGCCTGTCCACGCAGATATTTTAATACTTCAACTATTAGATCTTCGGCACTAAGGACCTTTTGCCATATGGCTATTGATGATCACATTTCTATAGCACCCTATTTGACATAAATACGTACATAACTTTACTTTTAAAATCTTTTCCAGCTCTAGATGTTGTTCTATACGGCGCAGATTTCAAAGGCATGAAACTAGCGGGAATAATTTTAATATCAATAGGATTCTTCTTGGTCATGTTCCCCAACAACTGGCCGGATTACATCACTCGAGTGCTCAGGTATGTAGTAAGCTTTTATTTCTATCCGCAATCATCGATAAAGGAGACATCGATTCCTTTTCTACTAGAGAAGCTGATTGAGATAAAGCTCGGTAGGAGTCTTCCTTATTCATGTGATCCTCAAAGAAGTTCCGTCTTTTTACCAGCTTCACATACTTTAACCCTTAGATGTCCAAGACTTTGTCTATACGTGAAGTTTCAAATTGACTCGTGCTTATAAATACATTGAGTCTGATAGTTTTTGGATTATTATATATCGACGGTGTAAGTCGGCAATCACATAACTCGATTTGCGACGTCGCAGATTTCCTGTCATACTTTGTTTTTTAAAACGGAAAACTACTCGGCGGCAATTCTTTGAAACTGTCGTGATTTTTCTTCTCTGTGTGATGGAAATTGTGCTAAAACTTCACGGAATGATGGCCATTCGCTCACCTTTAAAAAAGAACATAGAGGCGGAGATTTTCAGGCACCGCAAATGAGTTATGTGATTGCCGACTTACACCGTCGATATGTGATTTCTCTGTTTTTGAAGGTATAAGAAATACTTTTTTTGAAAATTTCACCTTTTTGGTATAAAAATTGGCACCTTCTCTCCTCCACTCCTCATCCGCCATGTATTGATCCCACAGAAAAGACAGGCGGGACAATATAGGCCCGGCTTGGGATTTGTAGGGATAATCGTCAAAAAAGAAAAAGAAAAAAAAACACTGACACGAAACAACTCTCACCAAACTACTAATATCTAGACGTGCCCTTCAGGGTACTTGGGAGATCTCTTAAAAATGGTCTTCTTGGCAGTTCGTCATGCTCCGCTCTGTGTTGCTAGTGAGGTGTCGCTTGGATTCGGGAAGAAAGTTACGGCCAAATTACGTATGTTTTAACTGCGCCTGTGTCGCTTACACGGCCACTGAAGTATCACTATAAAGTTAGACAAACGGAAACAAACACAGTATGTAGGTATAGCGCGGAGGATAGGACGTGCGTCCGTGACGGCGCAGAGATACAACTATTCGTGCTTGATGGATGTCCGTGTTGCATCTGCAAAATTGAAGGCGCGCTGGCGCGAGACGTGAATGCTCCGCTATATGCTGCCAAAGGATGTCACTCGGATTCGAGACAAAAGTTAAAAACGAGGCCCGATTACATCTCTGCTATCTTCGGCTGGGTTTTTTTCAAGGGTGTATTTGTAGAACCTAACCCAACCTACCTAACCTAACCCGACCTATACCTAAGGGTCGTATGTGCCGGCCCCCCACAACCTGCGGACCACGTGCTTTTATCAAGCCTTGGGCCACTTTGACCCGGCTTAGGCGTCTAAGGGTTGAAGCAACCCAGTTGATTAATTCAATTACAGTACCTTTTTCTAGATTTTCGTCGTAAATAAAGTAGATTAAGCGTGATTTAGATCATACCTTGCCCTCCCCGTATGACAATTGATATCTGAGTTTAATCTTAGGTCTAATCAACTTTGTATGTTCCGAAGAGGCCAAGTTCACTAAGGTTGAGTAGTTTTGAAACGTAGCGCGAAAATAAAACCCATTGGCTTCCACATAGCACTATTACTTTTCCTGCTTAAATTAAAGGGAATAAAATCATCCCATAGTTTTATGTAAGACGTACGGTGGTTTGGTGGTTTTACAAGCGCGTGAAAACCTTTGCTTGTGTAACATCGTAAGGTCATAAGCACCTCATGAGGTACTCACAGAATATCTAACACACTATAATCGTATGTAATATGATGAGGCTCTCATGTTCTTTCTTTTTACAATTTTACAGAAACATCATTTTACTAACGCACAGTGCGCGGTAAGTCTATTTCCGGAAATCGTAAGCATGAATTAGAAATGGTGAACTGGGTTAAAAATACGATCGTTCTTCAGAATTTCTGTCCGATAAACATTTTCTTTTAAGATTTAACCTGATGATATACGTGAAGGCAACCAACTCGAAAATTTTTGATAATTTTAATGAAATTATATTCCAAAAGAAATAGAAGATAGAAATATGAACTAGTGACAATCGTGGGTACAAAAATGATTGACACGAAAGATGTTCAAGGACAGGATGACAGCAAAAAAACCCTGAATACCTAAGTATCTGAAAATGCATGTTTGTCATCAATTTTATGTGAACTTTTGAAACATGTTTTTCGGTTTTAAGCATGTTTTTAATGCCCGATGATTCCGTGATTACATTTTTTCCCACAAGTTTAGCATGTGACGTTAATGGATTTTAAACATCGTTACTTCTATATAACTATTGGACATTTTGCATTTGAATTCAGAGAACACTTAATGCAAATCAATATTTCAGTGTTACTTGCATATGCCTACGAGGATTTTTCATTTAATCTGACATCCTTTTCCCGAATATTTCACATGCAATACGATGATTTCAACAAGAGGAAAACAAGCAGCTTTGGTCAAGCGTAGAGTCCTCTTATAGAGAGAGTTGGAACAACGCGATTTATGGATGTCACAAACGGAATAATGATTACACAAATCAGGACGTTTTTTGTAATCTTTGATCAACCCATTCCCGAATTCCTATCTCCGTTTCCTCTCTCATTCCATTTGCTCCTTGCCGTACCCCCAATTTCCCGGTCCATTCCAGTTTATAAGCTTTGCAATTGGTGAAAATTTAATCTTTATTCCCGTTTGTGACACTGTGAAGGCCTAAAAACGGGAACCAATCAAAAATGGATTCGCATTGCTATACTACCAGTATAAAGGGACTCTAGTCAAAGGCTGCTTATTTCCTCTGGTTTAAATCAACAAATCCTTTTGTTGATGAAAAAAAAATAGGCGTTCATCCAATGTAGAAGAATTTGAGTTGCTTTGGAGTTATAAAATTTATATTTTAGATTTTTTTTGAAAAAAAAATAATATTATGTTTTATTCTATATCTATGGAATATAGAGTAATGAACATTGAACCACTTTCACGCACACAAAACCAACTAGTTTTCATAATAAGAAAAAAGCGGAAACCAGTTTCATATTTATACGGTATTTTTAAAAAATTAGGTTCGGCCTATAAAGGGGGAAAAATGGAGGGGTTTCTGGACTATCTAATTATGTTTGATCCCAGGAAATACAGTAGGTAGTCCTAGATCATGGTGGTGCGTTACCTATATGAAACGCGTAATCAACGACTAGTTGCTTATCTACAATGCAAATAGCACAACTATAAGAATCCATTACTACCTGCTTGATCTCCTGGAGGTCATACATAAAATCAGACAGTTTGGAAGCGTATCTTTATCCATGTAGCGTTCTTTAAAAAAAGAAATAAAAACTTCTCATAAAAAATTCTGACTGCACTAGAATGCGTGTGTGAAAATTTTCATCATATACAAATGAATAATGTGCAGGTTTTAAATGCGTTCAAAGAAACGAATGTCTGACACTTTTTACGAACAATACATTTTCCAATTGTAAATATATTCTTGACTTTAAATTAAATATTCCGATTCTCAGAAATCAAAAACTAAGGTTAAAGACCGTCGACAAATTACGTCAGGCACTATGACTCTCTTTCCTTCCCTAAGGTACTTGCAGACTCTTAGAAGTGTGCGTCAGGCTGAGTTTAACTCCATTTATTCTGGCAGCATTAGGAAACGAAATGTTGACCTTTTTTAAAAGTTAATTTTTTATTTAATTTTAGTTTCAATTTAAAAAAAAATTCTACCGGGATTCTCCCCTTGATTTTTCTTTTTATCTCCTCCCGCTTTCTAACTTTAGACGTTTGTATATCCTTTCGTCAAGTTTGACTTTAGGTGATTCTATGGACGCCATATTTTGTGTCAAAACGACATGCGATAGATCGTATCGATTGGTTCCATTTTTTCAGCTACTCGTCATTTCTCTCGAATTTTAAGATAGCAATTCTGTTGTCAGGAGACTAAAGAATTCACTTACCAGTTTTGACAAACAAATCAACCTAATAAAGGCGTGATTGTTTTAGAGAGAAAGTATCGCATTTGAGTACAGTTGCGATATCAGTATCGAATGCGATATTTTTCTTCTAAAAAAATCACGCCTTTATTAGGTTGATTTGTTTGTCAAAACTGGTAAGTGAATTCTTTAGTCTCTTGACAACAGAATTGCGATCTCAAAATTGGAGAAAAATGACGAGTAGCTGGAAAAATTGAACCAATTGATGCATGTCGTTCTGACACAAAATTTAGCGTCCATCGAATCACCTTAACTTCCTTCCTCCGTCATCAGGGCGTGTCAGAGACTCGCCACTCCCTACTCGTAGTTGCCTTACATAATTTGAGGACATCCTTACCTAATTAGTCGATTTCAGTCATTATGGCTTTCAGCACAATATAAAGTGAGCCCATGCTCAAAATCGATCAGACTCATTAAAAAATCTCTGTTCATCACGAATGAAATTAGTATTTCTATTGATGTATTGTATATATAATCCTTGGATAATCTTAATTGTTGATTTATATTCATGTATACACTAACTGTTATCACCCCTGTCTAGTTTCATAGTTAGTAAATTTGCTTGATGTTCATTTTGTTGCTTGCTGCCATTTATTGGTGTTTCGTTTAGTTATCTGAACCAACCTGCAGAGATACCTCTTCAGCCAATTCAATAAATTTAGTTAATCCTAAAAAAGAAATCAGGTAATCCATCAGTTTTTAATCGTATCGCTTTTTCACATCGCTTTATTTCCATTAAGCACAACGCCTGTTTGATATCTCAGTAGGTGATATCATGAGTTTGCGGGGCTAGTGACATTAAATGATGAATATCCGACTAATAGTTGAACTGCATTTTGCAATTTGGAACTATAAATTCTGGCTCTTCTGGAAAAACACTTATGTGCATAGGGAAATTAATGGCACATACGTTTTTTTTTTTAAACCGGGCTAGAATTTATAGTTCCAAATTGAAAATGTAGTCCAGTTGATTTAGAAGTTGAACACCGGAAGTTGGCCAATTGGGAACGATGTAGGTCGCGTTTAGTTGAGTAGGTAGCCCAACTCTGATTTGCAATACTCTCAAGATAATTGAGATCGAATACCATCGAGAGACTTACCCGGAGAGGGAGAGAGTAGGGATCATTTAGCAAATTTAAAAGGAGTCCAGGAGGGCATACTTGAAAACCGATGAATCAATTAAAATTGACAAATATTACTCAGTTTGTTTCATTTCTTTTTCAAAATAGTTCATTACAAACGTGAGACAGAGAAAAAGATGGACAAAAATAAATTATTAAATGTTCGGGACCCTCGCCGGAACAACATCAACATCTATAACGAGAGAGGCCTACCCAAGTAGCATTTTTCATCGGAACAATCGCGATACTTCGGAATTAAGTTGCAATTTGTTTACGATTTTTTGGCGATAGAATCGATAGGATCAGAAAATTCTGAGCAATTATCCTCGATCTTGTCGCAATTTTATCTCTGTATGATTGTGTTCGCTAAAATCGAAATTTAATTTATATTTTATCACGACCTTTTGTTCGATAACACCGCGATAAATCGCCGTCGATAAAATTGCGATTTCAATGCAAATTTATTTGATGAAATCGCAATTTATCGAAATTTTTTATTCAATCATGTTGCAATAAATTGACGTCGTCGATAAAATGGCCATACTTTCTCCGATCAAATCGCAACTTATCGCGATACTTTCTCTGATCAAATCGCAACTTATCGCGATACTTTCTCTGATCAAATCGCAACTAATCGCGATCACCGCTACTTGGGTAGTCTCGCGAAGAGACGAAGTCTTTTCTTTTGATAAGAACTTGGTGTGCGCAACAAAAGTATCTTTTTAAATTTACATTAGCACCAATTTAATCGGAATGATTAGCCGTTTTCTGGAGTTAAATCAAGTCAAGGAAGTTTTGCGTCTGCACTGCTATGCTTTGTTTTGTTCTTCGCAAGGAATTTTTATCTTTGCGTTTGCTGTAAAAAAGTGATTATAGTGCGCACAGTTTTCATTTTTATTCATTATTATTGTCTCGTTTGCCTTCGTTTGCTTGCGATACGTCTTCAACCAATATTTTTTCTGCGAGATCGGTTTTGAAATGTTTCTTCTGTAAAGCTCCCGGAGGACGATTGCTTGCAAAATTTTATGATCTTATGAAGGATTGAAAAATATTATAATAAAAAACTAAAGCTTTAATTCCTTGTTTTCCAAACACGCTGAACAGAAAATCGAATCACAATATTGGCTTCTTGTACCTAAGCATGTTCGCATTTTATTTTGCATCACTGTTTGATATGTAAATGATGTAATAATTGTGACAATCTACCTATGATTATTCACTGGAAGTTCCTATGGTTTATATTGAATCTATTTTGTTTTAACGATTAGTTTTTAGTCTACTTTTAATTTTGAGTGTCACATTAATAATTTTGCACGTTTATATGGGGAAAAAAGAAAAAAATGCTCAATAGGATATTTTTATGCGGATCAATTCAGAGGATATAAGATGAATTCACCTCTTTCTGCATGTCCAATCTATCAATATCTGAATCTTGATCTATGCTTAGAGTGATGATAATTTCATACCACGTTTACTGACTTTCAGTCGTACCGTTGTTCTACATTTTTCTGATGACTCTAGCCATCCCGTTTAGAATAGGCACGTTCTGTTGTGTGGTAGTTTGGTGCAATGACACATTCTGATGTGACAAGGAAGAACGCCGCATAAACATTCGTACGTTACCAAATTTCTCCCCATAAAGTAAAGCTATGCATATATAACCTCAGGGCCGGATTACGGGGGTGGTTACATGGGCCGCGGCCCATGGCGGCAAATTTAGGGGGCGGCAAATTTTGCAATTTTTTTAAATGTAGGTATAAAAAAAATCGGATTCAGAAAAAAAATTAACATGAGAAAAGGGGACAAAATTTCTCTTTCCTGAGAGTATAGTAATTTTTAATTTTATTGTTATTCGGTGATAAAAGAGACAGTATCTTTAATTAGTCGAGTTAAGAGAGGCTCTAAACACGCAATTTGGCCTGGAGATCAGCGCAAAGAGGAATGATGACGAGGACTTGAGATGAAAAGGACAAGCCCTCGGCACGGCACGGCGGTCGACATGTAACACATATTAGCGCCTACAAGACTGCATGAATACTTCACCCATTACGTCAAACACAGTGCGGTCAGGAGCGGTGAGCGGTTGGCGTGAAACGTGTGGCGCCTACAAGACTGCAGGAATACTTCACGCATTGCGCCAAACACAGTGCGATTAGCCCGAAGCAGCGGCAGAAGTTCAAATTATTAAACCACATTTATGTTTGTTCTTTCAATTTTTTGGTTAATTCCTTATAAATGGAGGACCTTGTCTACTACACAGAGATATGTTTACGGAACTTAACTTTCGCGCAAAGTTCCGTGAAATTTTGCTAGGAGGGTTGACAGGGCTTTCGCAAAAAATGTATTCAACACGAGTAGGTAAACGCATCTTATGCACCCCTCCCCCTCCGGCACGTTCACTTGATGGTTTTTATTGATGTTTCAAAATGAACGAGAAGGGGGCGGCAAAATACAGGCGGCCCATGGGCGGCAAGTAGGTAAATCCGGCCCTGTTTAACCTGGTAATATTCAGATACTTTGGATCAAATTACAAACGAAATCCTTCGAAAAAATTTGAGAAAGAAATATTTACAAGTTCCCTCCGAATATTCGTGTTACATCAGAAGAAGTTCGGCAGTTTAAATGGCGTCCTTCCTTAGCACGGCAATATGTATTGTTGTGAGTATACTCTGCGAGGTCTGGGAGTGTAGATTCAGGTAAATGAAGAATGAAATTTTCCACGTCCGTTTTCAAGAAATATGTCATTGCACCACCAATCCATATGTTGCACACAAGAGATGCAAATAGACGAAGGGACTTTTTAAAGGTAAAATCACGAATAGCAATTAATTCACTCGTCAGAAAGATTTGGAATATATTTTACATATACTAGGGTTGGAATTTCTTAAAATTAAGAGACTACCCCCCTTGTGACATGGGTTCTGCCATGCATGTACACTTATGAGTATTAGGGCGAAGGTCACAATGTTGATAGTTCCTTTTCATTTAAATTGGTTCGTCAAATAGTTGAGGTGGATCTTTAGCACAGTGAAGAACGATTCGATTATCGATAGACCAATTGGATTTTTGGAAATGTCTTTAGAATTTATTCCGAGGGTCAAATTACGCTGGAGTCCATCAGGTATTTGTATAAATAAAATTTGACCAGGAAAATGTCTGAAATAACTCTGAAGGTACCTACATTACGAGTGGATATCGAAAAATATTTTGCCTTCGGATTTGTTATATTTACTCAGTACACTCTACTTCAAATCGTTTCTTGGTCAAATTTTGAACAAAAAAGTATGCTTGCGCACTGGATGCCCATGTAGCAGAGTTTCCAAAAATAGGAATTCGATCATGATAAATGGCAATTAAGAAGCTTTTAAAAATTAAAAAATTAGGTGGTGAAAATAGTCTAAAAGAGTTGTCAAAAGTAGCGGTCCCATAGCGATAAATCGCAATTAAATAGCTATTTCGTATTCAAAAATCAAACATGACTATTTATAGCAAGTTAGTATTTCACATCGATGGTGAAACTGCAGAAATGCGTATTTCGGTTTTCGGCGTTGCAGAACTCCTATCATATTTTATATTCTACATCGAAAACTACTAAACGTCATTTCTTGAAAATTCCGGTGATTTTTCCTCTCCATTATAATAATACTCTAAAACTTTTCAAGGCATGGTCTATGTTCGGTCTCCTTTCAAAAAATGAAACGGGGGCGGACATTTTGAAACACCACAATCGAGAATGCATTTTTGCAGTTGCACCATCGACACATACATTAAAAGTGTTATTCAGTAGAAGTTTCATGACAATAAATAGAGAGTAAATTCACCATAAATGGACGTATTTCTGCCAAACAGAACTATGCGTGTATTAAGACATGAGCCCTGAGACCCATTAGAATATATGCATAGCAGGGCTCACGTCATAATGCACATAGTTCCGTTTGGCAGAAATACGTCCAAATAGCTCGTTTATTACTATCAATCATGAGATTGAATAGGTCTCAAGGGGTCAAGCGCTAGATATGAAAATACGAAAAAAAATTAAAATAAAATAAAATTAAACACCAGTAGAAACTGTACGAACCAACCCGTTTTTTAATTAATAAAGTGATTAATTAATTTATCGCTTTAATATTTTAAAGCTCTGAGATTTAGAAGGGGCCAATTAAAACGATTATTCCCATTTTTCTCGAATTCTCATTATAATTGGTGCTTGTCTCTTTTGTAACTGACTGATTCAATTGCGTTTCACACAATGGAGAAGACACCCCCCTGGCTCAGAGACTTTAACGCAGGAGTACAAAAGTTGAACGCGTGATGCAAATATTTCGACTTCCATTGTGATAAAATTGCACATCGACAAAATGAAGGAGAATCTCTTCTCGGCTGATTCAAAGACCTTAACGCAGGAGTAGAAAAGTTGAATGGGCTAATTGTAAGACTCAAGAGCCGAGAGCGAGACTAGACATCAGGTTGCACCGCAAGCTCGGCGAGATGGGCGCTTGAGCCCTTTTGTAATTGACCGATTCAATTCTGCTACATGGGTAGAAAATTCTGAAAAAATGTCCTAGAATCCAGAACTTTTCGTTCGATCGATCGAACATCAAATCGTTCTCCAAATTGCTACCTTAAAGTAAGGGATCTCTTGATCACATTTGCACATTTGCTTTGATCCCCGATTTACGCTATTTTCAGGTGGAGTCGGAATAGACGAAACGCTCAGTCAGCGCATACGAGAACGGACATCGACTACCGGACCGGCTACATCAGGTCCCATCTCCGGTCACCTTCCGGTAGAGTGAGGTGACTCCTTTCGGTCGGGTGTTGCGCATTTTAACTTACGGATATTCATAGAGGCCAATGATAAACGTTTACGGATAGAATAATCATAAGGACATATCTAGCTTTAATTTTCCCTCGGTGTTACATTATCCTTTCTTTTCTTTCTTCGATTTTGAGAAAAAAGCTGGCGACTGGAACCATTGCGGTTGCAGCATAGATCGTATTCGATACATCAAACGGGTGAGATTGTATCGATATCGATTGGTTCAAAACATTAATATATCAACAGTCAATTGAGTAATCTGACGGAACGGGGTTTTTTGTGATGGATTTTCATTTCGTATGAGCACTGATTGGCCAAGAGAAGTAAAATTGCCACGAAATCTCTCGTTTTCAGCTTTTCTGACAAATATCTTATTGTTTTGAACCAAACGATACATCGAACCACTATCGAATACGATCCATTAAAAGAGAGTGGACCTTTGGGCAATGTATGAATTAAAACAAGTCGCAACATGCTCTTTTCAACATTTTACTGGGAAAATGAGTCACACATCGGAAACTCCTGAAATCGACGTATGAAGTGGATATGAGGGTTCACGATTATTAACATTGATTAGATGACAAAAATACAAATGTAATGCGTTAAGCAAAAACGAAGCAAGTCACAGGAACCATTTCGAAATTTCATCGAACAATTTTATTTTTTACATGAGAACGATTGTGCATGGATTTTTTTGAAAATGCACACCTCTCCTCTTCAGTAAAAATTTCAGAGGATTTCCTTCATACCACAGAAAAAAATCCCGTGGAATTTTCCGAAGAATTTACATAACAGTTCTAATGTATAAAAAAAAAAAAATTAAAAAAACATATCATTCGATGAAATTTGGCAATGGCTGGTGTGAACTGGTTCCTTTCTGTTTAGTGTGGTCCAGATGAAGTTATTTGGGCGTAGGTATCTAACTTCCATTTGATGTCTGTTGAAAATACTTGATCGTATCTCGTGCAGGGGTTAATTTCTAACATCACATTGGATGAATTGTTCCTGCGTTATTTTTTGAAGAGAGAGCATGTAACGCTTTTTCCTGATTCAAGCCTTGTCTAGCGGTCCATTATGTCGAGTCGTTGTCGCAGGTAACACAGGCGTACCTATGTGCCACCTCACTCTTTTCCAATTATGGTGGATTGAAGAAAATCCAAAAATCATAATGTAAGTCTCAGCTATAGGTAAACGAAGATAAAGTTTCATCTGCGGCTACTTTAAGACAAAAAAGATGTGAAAGAATCAGCCTCCAGCCTTCCGTAAAACACAGAGGCATTAGGACACATTATACTAAGGTTCTCCATGGATGCAAATATCTTTTCAAATTGAGTGTTGTCATTCAAATGCAGTTTTCGTATTCCTGTACACTCAGAGCTATGCTTCACACCCAAACTCGTTAAAAGAGTTTTCTTTAAATGTTTGTATACAAGTAACATTCCGATGAGAAAAGAGCGATGAATCTGATTTATTTTAGAGGCGTACTTTCATAACGAATTGGGGAGAGTCAAGTAAACTAAATTGTTATGTGTACAACGATTTGATAGTTTATTTTAAGAGCAATTAGTTCAATTTGTTATTTACTTATACGTATTTAATTATTTTATGTGTACTTTTCGTCGACACTTTCGTACCTACTACTGACCTTAACTAATTTCGTTACCAAAAGATGTGTAGATGTTTTCTACTTTCCCTATTTTGATTCCTTTTATGAATGTTCATTTTACTGCAAAATAGTTTTAATTCTGAGGTTTTGTCTCCTTTTTCTACAAGTGGCTCGAATGCCTTGTAGCCGATCAAAAAATGCGTGAGGGATTATGTCACAGAATACAACTTTGTCATACTTAGGTATATTGAAAAAATTGCAGAGGAAGGTCACAGAGAACCTTAAAGAATGGTAAGGAGTTTTTAGTATTATGGTGCAATTTCCAAAACCCATATCTCGATAGCGTCTTATTAAAATTTCCACGCAGACGTTACATTTTAAAAATAGGACCTAATTTCATTATTCGGAAAAATTTTGCTGAAGGATTTTGACAAGAAATGGACGGGGTAACTCGCCTTTTACGAAGGGCCAATTATGTCTCTCTTTGTTGGGGAAAATATACTTGAAAAATCAAATGAACGGATTATTAAAAAGAAATTCTATTATCATTCCTTTAAAAAAACAACCAAAATGTATAGGGTGAAAATCACAAATTTGGAAGTATTACGCTGTAAGGAACGTGTCCACGGTTGTTCCTTAAACTTCAAGGCTCCTTTAACCATTTTATTTTTGAAGATCTAAAAAGGCCTCGAAGTTAAAAAGATGAAAGTAAATACGGCTCTAAGAATAAAGGCTTAGTTCAAGGTCCTTCTTCTAAATCCTGGGTTCCATAGGCGTGATCCGCTGAAGTTCTAAAAATCTATTCGAAAATTCAATTAGAAAAGGTTAATCAAAGGCGTTGCCTTCGTAAATTGGACGTATTTCTGCCAAACGGAACTATGTGCATTGTGACGCGAGACCTGTAATGTTATGGGTCTCAGGGCTCATGTCTTAATGTACATAGTTCCGTTTGATAGAAATCTGTCCAATTGTACATAGAAAAAAACCATGACGCACCAAGATGTGTGAATGATTATCTTCTTAGTTTGAACATTTTCATCAAGTAATCTCTGCGTAGCAGGTGGCACAGGCACAGTGTCTCTCTGGCAAATGAAGTAACAAACGGTGTAAGAAACATAATGATGGACATTGAGAAATGCGGTTTTTCAATTTCAGCATCGATAAACATCGATAGTTCGAAGCCGAAGCTTCTGCCTACTGCGGTAACGATTTTCGTCCAAGTTACAAAACTAAAAACACTGTTTTTACCGATAGGCCAAGTAGGTAAATATATAAGCTGTGATAATTATTTTTTAATATCTTTTTTGTGCAACCATAATTAAACTGAAAAAGTAGAAACCCTTATAATAACCTGACGTCCTAACCAAGGGTAACTTTTCAATGTTTCATTTACTAACCAGTTTTTAAATGTTTTTGGAAAACAGTAAAACTTTTTCTGCACTTGCAATGATGAATTATTATTAATATTGTAGATTTTGTACAAATTAGTGCATCTCCACTTGATTCAGTCACCAACACCTTCAATTTTTTAGACAATTTACCTTTTGTCTTTTGAAATGGTAACCAGAATTTTCTGTTTCTTCAGTGATGAATCATTTGAATTTTAGATTTTGTACATGTCACATCATCTATCTTGAGCTGGTCACAAGAAAACCTTATGTACTTTTTTGGAAAATATTAATTTGTAAAAATTTTAAAGGCACTTGAACCTTTCCAAACTCTTAGGATTATTTTAAGGGCGATTGTCAAGTTTTTTCATCCCTTCAACAAACTCTTGATATTTTCTCTCCCATTGTCTCAACTTTGAAATTAAGATTTCAGAAAAATGTAAAAAATAATACACAGACAAATGTCCATTGACTTTCATTTAACTTTGCTGGAGAGTTCTTTTCCAGTATGGATTCGATGAGAGTGTTTCTAGATTTTCTGTCAAATAATTTCTTTGTCGTCTAACATTTCCCTCAGTGAGGTCTGATATTAGACTCTGTAAAATTTTAAGTGAGTTTTTTTCTAATTTAGAGTGATATCAATGGAGATATTGGATTGAAATACCTCTGTGAAAGAAAAATCAATAAAGAAATTTGTTAAAATCTGGTTTGGAATAATTTGACTTCCTCACGATCATTATAAATAATTCATTAGATATGCAATAAAAATTCATATATACTGAACATGCATGAACATTTCACAGCAGTTGAGGCAGTTTTAAGCATGAAAAGTGCACTACACTATCAAAAATTGTTTCATTTTGAATTATATGCCACCTATGTATGATTTCGCTGGGCGTTCCCTACGTCTCCTTCCAGGAGGAACCCAATTTAGTACCTTCCTAGCATAGAGAAAAAAAGGAGGTGTTTGCATCTTGAGGATTGTGTACTCTGTGACGTAGGTCGGTACAACCTGGTCAGCAAAATCCGGAATTCGAAGTATGAAATACGGACCATAACTTCCGATTTTTTTGCTTGAATCAATTCATGATATAATTTCAAACACTTTATGTAGATAACATTTTTTCCATAAACTACACCATTTCCAAGAAAATCGATGATAAAAGTCGCCCTACCGACCTACGTCATCAAAAAAATTCCAAGATGCCCGAAATTCAAACACCTCCTTTTTTTCTCTATGCCTTCCTAGGCAATCATTGATCCGCCACTCGTTGATCATGACCATATCAGAAAGATGTTCGGTCATAATTTCATGAAAGATGTCGTGATCGGCGTTCATTATCTCACGCACTCTTCCGTTCCTTGCGTGATCCTCTTTCGATATTCCGGTTATTCCTCGCCAGGAATCCATTTCTCTAAAGATTATTACGGCAACACGGAGGAGATAGGCTTTGAAAACTCTTGCGAAATAATTTCCATCTCACGGAAAAGGAAAAAGAAAAATAAGCACGGTAGAGGATGCGTGTTGATAACGGCGCAGAGATACAACTATTCGTGCTTGATGGATGTTTGTGTTGCATCTGCGAAATTGAAGGCGCGATGGCGCGGGCGCGAACTCGCGATACGCCGCTCTATGCTCCAATTAGGTGTCACCATGTATCACTCATTTTGATTTTGTCGTGATAGCGAGGAGAGTAGTAAATGTAAAATGTTCGAAATCGAGTTTCCTTCTAAATTCGTATAATCTCTTTTAGATGAAATAGCTAAAACAGCAAAATTCATCTTAATTGTATGAACGAGACACATCGACGAAGTAAGTCGGCAATCGCATAACTCGTTTGCGGTGCCTGAAAATCTCCGCCTCTATGTTCTTTTTTAAAGGAGAGCGAATTGACATCATTCCGTGAAGTTTTGGCAGAATTTCCATCGCACAAAGAAGAAAAATCACGGCAGTTTTAAAGAATTGCCGTTGAGTAGTTTTCCGTTCAAGAAATGAGGTATGACAGGAAGTCTGCGACGTCGCAAACCGAGTCATGTGATTGCTGACTTACACCGTCGATATGAGAAAGCCGTAAGTGCGAAAAAAATTACTTAGTTTTAAGCGAAACGGCCGTAAGTGACATTATTCCTGCAGAGAGCCAATGAAAACAGTGCTTTTCAGTAAAGAGCCACCTTTTTCTGCCAATTTCTACCCTAAAAATGTGTTTGATGTGTGTCCAAAACGCAACCACGAAAATATGCACTTACGGCTGTCTCGCCTAACACTAGCCTAATGTGAAAATGAATAATACCATCATTATGTGATCGAAATAAAATCGGTCGATTTTTAATCATCCAAACGATCTCCAAGAGTCTCTCAGATAATTAGTGGCAATTTGACCAAGGACGGATGCTCCTTTCAATAAAATTTTCCGGTCTGATGCTTCGGAGCCTGTTTTCTCAATACTTCATTTTTGCACTTACCGCTGTCTTCGCTATCACGGCAGCACAGGTTCACCCCGGGGCTACCACCCCCTAAATCCGGCGCTGGAATCTACTGCGTTTTCATATATTGAACTCCGCATGATGCGAACCACACGTTATTTCAACTCGCACTGAATGGGACATATTATACACTGGGAGGAAATGTGAACTTCACTAAGATCAGTCTCCTTTAAAATTTTCGTAATGGTTCTCTGACTAATCTGAAGTTTCTAAGTCGAGAACGATTATGAGCCATTTTAACCTGACTTTTCCTAATTCTCAAATCTGCGGGCCGATTATTGAAACTGATGGACAAAGCGATAGACAAAGAAGACATAGGAAGTATGGAGCGATCCTATTGGTTGGCATGGTTGGTTCTCATAGACTAAGGAAGAAAATGATGGACTAACTGTCGGGTCTTCAGTGGGTTGCCGTTAGTTTGTCTATTATCTACCTCCTATGTCCATTGCCACCACCTGCTTCCACCAATAGGATCCCTCCACATCCCTTTTGTCGTCTTTGTCTATAGCTTTGTCGATAAGTTTCAACAATCGACCCGCTGATAGCAATTGAGCATATTCAACGATCATGAGAGGTTATTGAGAACAAAATTTGCAGCACGAACAGACGATTTACACGGTTCCACGATCGGCTCGATTTATATTTTTCGACTTACGCCGCTGTATGGACAGTTTCCCACTCAACACGCCGTCAACGATGAAAGACTTGAGAGCGCCGTGCATTAACGAGAAACTAGAGTTGCTCCGAGCGAACACCATCTCGTCATCAGGGTGAGTCCGGCTGCAGAATACCACGCTGAATTTCTTGTCTGCCGAGAAAAATTCCAAGGAATAGTCGAAATTCTCGGCACTGGCCGGCGCGCCGAACGTCTGGACAGCGGCGATGCAGCAGCGCTCGTGCGGATAATTTCGGAAGCGGAAGAAGAAAGACCTGCCGAAAGCGGAAATGGCCCTAACCTCGTTCATGACGTGGCCCAGCACGAAGTTCCGGAAACGAATCGTGAATTGCTCCCCGATCCAGAGCTTTCGAGGGTGTCGGACGCGGAAATGCGGAAGAAGCTCGGAGGACCTGCCTGTCCACCTGCAGCGGAACTCGGCGCACCTGGATTTCCGGAAGTCGCAGTCGCGGACGTGTTTCCGGTGTGACGTCAGAGGGTGCACCTGGTCGCAGCCGTCTTCGCTGAACGGGCAGGGGTACGGAAAAGCGGTTAGGAAATTGTCCAGAAGCGTCTGCTTGCCCGCGCTGAAGAGCGACTTGCAAAGAGGACACTCGGTGACACTGTGTAAACAGCTGTTGCAAACGGCGTGGCCATAGCGGCACACTTTGACGGGGGGACTCACCAGATCGTAGCAAACGGGACACTTCATTAGCTCCCTTATCTCGGCGTAATATCGTTTCAGCTCTTTGCCCGTCAGTTTTGGCATCCTGGATATCACGCTCGATTTTACCTATTGTGAAATTTGAACAATACGGGGAATTTTTCTTCGGCATTCAGAACGTCTGGTCATTTTTTTACGGATCAGTGGAGGAGGTTATCTCTCTCCGTGACATCAAAGCAGTGCTGCCATTTTATTTTATCAAAAGATTTTGGAATAATTCCGATTTCCGGAAACATATTCCGATTTGCCAAAGTTCCGAGATAAATTCCGAAATACGCCCGGATTTAGTTCCGAGGATCGTCAAATTTGATCAAAACGTCCCTACATTTGATCAAATAAATGGCCACACTGGCGAAAAACCGAAAATTTCGAGGACATTCTGAAAATAGCTGAAAATTCCGGGGATTCAGAAGATTCCGGGAAAAGATCCGAATTCCGGAATTAATTCCGGGAAATGGCAGCATTGCATCAAAGATCGAATTTTAAAATTTGAACTTGTAAACTGCAATAACCATAGTTTCGCCCCTCGGTTCCTACAAACTTGTATATTGCTCTGAAAGGGCCGATCAAGTATAACGTAAAGCACTTGTTCCGATATTTTTACCCCCTCCCCCTTGTAACGCACCCGCAACGCAGCCCTACATCCCCCTTTGAATTTCGGGACGCCGGCATAATCCTTCCAATTTAAAAAAAAAAAAAAAAAAAAAAAAAAAAAAAAAAAAAAAAAAAAACTGAGAAATGAGAAGTCGTTTTTTTAGAGATTTCGCTGAATACGACGCGACGCGACGCGACGCGCAGAAGAGGATCTAGTCAATGAGAGAGGTCGGACATGAAATTTTCGACTAAAAATGAAGATTTTGATGTCTATTTCGTCACATTTTAAATTTCGAGGGGTGCTTCCAGAAGGAAGTTTTACGAGGAAACCAATGAAACCACTTTTAGAACCTCAAAGTTTTGTTCAAACGGAGTTAAAAGCTTTTAAAGTTTCTACATTTTTTCCGACCTCTCCTATTGACTCGATCCACTGTTCGACGCGACGGGAAGAAATGAACCAAAGATTCATTCGGGAAGGACGATATTTTCCATTCCCCCCCCCCCCTGGCTCGTATTTGTTACGTAACGCTGGGTTTGAGCCCCCCTCCCCCCTTGTAACGCTCCGTAACGCTGATTCAAACCCCCTCCCCTCTAAGTGTGTTATGTAATACTTGAACGACCCCCAATATAAAGTTTGAACCCCTTGGGGGTTAGGCTTCTTGGATGCCAAGGGGGGCAGCCCCTGGGGTTTGAGCTTCTTGGATGCCACGGGGGAGCCCCGAGGGTAGGGTTGCGTGGTTGTCAAGTTGGACACCCCCTGGGGGTTGGTTTCCTTGGATGTCAGGTGAAGCACCCCTGGTGGTTGGGCTCCTTGTATGCGAAGGAGGATAGCCCCTAGGGGTTGGGCTTCTTGGATGCCATGTGGGACAGCCTCGGGGGGTTGGGCTTCTCGGATGCCTTGTGGGGCACCCTCAGAGATTTTGTTCCTTAATGCTGTAATTCGTACCCTGTTGCCTGGGCCAATGATTTGCCTTCAATAAGCCGGCTATGCAAAATGATTGTCGTAATGCACGAATAGTGGTATCAGAATTTCGCATTAAGATTACGCAGTAGGTTGAAGGCGCTCTTCTGTATCGTATCCGAGTGGTCCTGTAGAATGGCGTTGACCAAAAATGCTCAGGACACACGTGGAGTTTTCATAAATGGAACACCGTGACCTTCTGACCCACAGACGTGTCGCCATAATAATCTTACAAAAACAAAATAAAAAAAATAAAAAAATGAAGGCATTACATTTAATTTTAGGTTCTTATGACATTAGCGCGTTTAAAGAAAGTCACGAATTCCATGAAGAGAGGGTTTGTAAAGATACACCTTGAGTTTTGTTCGTGATATGGTCGGTGTACTTTTCCTAACGGCTATCAACCACCAGGAATAATTGTTTACCTATGGCCGTAAAGAGCTGAATAACGGTCTACCAATCATTGACCGATAGAAAAGAGGCACATCTTTCCGATACTAAAAATATATGAAGGGAGCAGTTACTCTCCCTTTACAGGCACTTTAGTCAAAGTGAGTGCCGAGTGTAGAATGCTAAGTCGAAAAGTCCCTACACACAAGCCTAATTTTCTAGCGTATGCTTTACTTTTTCAGAAGCTATAAAGATGCCAGTTGAAGTATCTGTGGATCTAGGAGCACGCAACTATTCGCAAACGTAATCTCTCATGGGTAAACAGGTATCGGTACAATCATTCAACGCACCAACGTTTTTTCGAACTTGCATATTTTTGGAGACTTAAATGCAGAGTCAGAAAAGTAGATGGATGCGTAAGAACATCGGTGATGGGCTTTACCAGACACAAATGATAGCCATTGACACTGGAATTTCCTCCTGCATTTTTATTTTTATTTCATGAAATTATTTAATCAGAGTAACACATTTTGTGTGATATTCACATATTGCCTAAGGAGCAAAAATGAAGGCGAACTTTGGATGGGCGATCCCTATCAAAGGCGGGCAACCTCATTTATCGGTTCCCTCTTAGAGCAATAAAAATGTGTGTTCTGAATCGAATGCGAGGTTTTGTTTTTCCAAACATTATTCTGATTTCATTCCTCTAAATTTTGCCAAGTTTTGGGTTTAGAATGATGCGCAGGGGCTATCGTCCTTTTTTTTGCTAAAAATTCAAAATCTGCCGAGATTTTTGACCTAATCGATGCAATACATCGCATGCCAGTTCGACCACGTCACTAGAGCTTGACGTTATGTAGCCGAATGCCGAGAACAAAAGGGCGAAAAAAACCCAGGAGAAAGAGAAGGGTTTCTTCTTCTTCACCTTTTTTTTTCACGGAAAGACAAAACCACGTGACAGAAAATTCGAAAAAACGTGAAATTTCGGTGTAAACGTTCCGTTTCCGCCAAAGGAACGGCGAAGCAATATTCATGGCGGAGCGCGCACGAGTAGAATTAGAGGGGGGGGTGGAGGTTAGAATTAACCGGGGGGGACAAATAAAATTAGCCCGGGGGGAGGGGTAGACGCACTAAGTGGACTTAGTTTTACGGGGGGGGGGGGGGGGTTGGCATTTTTCTGGACCCCCCCCCCCATCCCATGATTTGAAAATTGGACCCACGTAACGACTTAATCTACTACGTAGATGTCAAAGGGCAGCGCCCCCCCCCCCCCCCGATTAATGCACCCCTTAAAATATTCTTTTTTTCCCGGAATTCATTCCATAGTTCCGTGGTTGTCAGGTGGGGCACCTCCGGGGGGTTGGGCTCCTTGGGTGCCAAGTAGGGCAGCCCACGGGGGGTTAATTTCCTTGGATGTCAGGTGGGGCACCCCTGAGGGTTGGGCTCCTTAGATGCAAAGGGGGGTAGCCCCTGGGGGTTGGGCTTCTTGGATGCCATCCTCGGGGGGGGGGGGGGGGGCTACTCGGATGTCATGTGGGGCACCCCCAGAGGTTTTGTTCCTGAAAACCTACATTCGTATTCGTACCTTCGACCTGGGACAATGATTTGCCTTCAATTGGCCGGCTATGCAAAATGATTGTCGGAACGCACGAATAGTGGTATCAGAATTTCGTATTAAGATTAGGCAGTAGGTTGAAGGCGCTCTTCTGTATCGTATCCAAGTGATCCTGTAGAATGGGGTTGAACAAAAATGTTCATGAATTTCGGAGTCTTCAAGCGAGGCGTAATTTTGAAAAATGCCCGAAGTAGACTATTTTACCTTCTAAGATTTTTGTTTATCTGTAAGTCTTATTTCAAAAAATTAAACAGTTGGAACAGGTTGAAAACTGTATTTCTATCATGTTGCAAAACATGATAAGAAACATTGTCGGTATGACAATGATATATGTGCCGCAGTGTGAAATTTTTATAGCTCCACATGAAACTGAGTTGCCTATTGACTCTTCAACCCTAAAAATTTCAAAGAAAAATATTGATAGCATTTTTCTTGAATAAATGATTTGTTTGAGGAAATTTGGCAATATCCAGATGATCATGAGACTTCCCTGCTTAGTATACAGCAGAATGCATCATGGAAGAAAATAATATTTGGAAGTGATATTATTAAATGTTCCTTTGTGAACGATAAAGGGATCCTATACCTTTCCCACTTGCCACAATGGACCACTGGACAAGGTACAAATTTCAGCATTCTGATACATGCTTCTTAACCAAAATTTCGCGTAGAACACGATGCGCACAACGAAAATGACCAAAATCAACTTATGAAGATATTCAATAATTTTTGATGCGTGAATTCAAACTATCCGCTAACGTTTATCATGACAGTCTCTGCAATAATCTGGCAACCTCAATCTTGACGCTTTGGCTCAGCTATAGCAAATTACCTATGGTTTGAACGACACATGGTGGGAAATGAACATTGCTCCATTGAGAAGATGCTGAAACTGTTGTAGTGCGTGATTTGACTCTCGTAGAGCTTTGAGTTTCTTGTGAGCGGGCAGTTCAAATTCCTCATAACCAATGTGGAAGAAAACGTTAATAACTTCGTTAGGAGTTGATTTCAGTCATTTCCGTAGCGCAAATGTGTTCTGCGTGAAATTTTGGTTGAGAATAAAAGAAGAATAATAAAAGAATGGTTGTATCAGAATCCTTTAATTCGTACCTTGTCTACTGGTCCATTAGAGAGATTGAATTAAAAGGTACAAAATAGGAAAAAATAAGGAGAATACTAAGTATGGATTATTTTTCAAAATGCAATGTAATTTTCAGGTGGAATGAAAAATAAGTTCAGAGTACAAAAACTTGTAAGACTAGTGATTTACATAAAAATTTCAAAGAATTATAAAGCTAAACAATGAAAGTTATTGAAATTTTGTCAATCACCAAATTACTTGAACTTAAGTAGTCCAAATTAGTAAAATGATCCCTAGCTGTTTTGAAAGAGATCAGGTAGAAAGTATATTATATGACTTTAAATAATTCTCAAAATCATATCTAGGTAGGTCACTATGACTAGAGTAATAATAAAAGGGTCAAGAATGATGTAAAATAAAAGCAAATGACCAAAAATCTCACAGTAATTGATTCCTTGTAAACTTAACCAAATAATCATGATCTTAAAACTAAAAGACCATTTAAATTATATCAAAACATACTGAGGTAAGTAGAAATTTTGCTTGCGATTTTTTACATTAAACTGCTGCTGAATCAGTAGATTCTTAACTGAAAAAAAGGACCCAACACTTCTGCTTGAGCATAAAATACCGACAAAAAAGTAAAAAAAAAAAAAATTATCAACACCTGACTGCTTATGGAAATTTACAGCTCACAAATAACTTACAATGAGGACACAAGTCAGAAAGAGTCTGTTGATCAAAGAAGCATACATATATTTGAATACATACTGCTATTTGCTGCGATCTACTGCTAAAGGCCGATTGTTCATTCTTTTATATTGAGTTTTATTAAGAAAAGAAAAATAGTATGGACTACGCGCCATTTTAAAGCCAAATAATTTTGATACTGCGCCCAAATAAAAACTACGGACTGCAAATTAAACAAACAGAGTTATTACAACATAACCTGCTTTACAGTACAGTGAGCTGTGTTCATACTTTGAAACGGCGCATTCTAATTTACTTGATTTCTCTTGATGATACAGGCGACGTAACCAACTATTTTTCGTCAAATTTGTCAATTATTTCCTCTGTTTTAAGAGCCTGTGTTGGCCGATGAAGCGTAAATGCATATTCGAAGATTGCAAAAAAAGTGTTGGCATGCTTCCAAAATTTTCAAGAAGCACAAGCGTCTGCAATAATAAGTAGGAAAAGGAAAGTCATGGAAATTAATTTCTAAAAAGGACTTGCTCAAACCAAAGTGCCAACTTGCAAATAGAATGTAGAAGGCAAAAAAGGCTGCAGCCTTTTTCATCCTCTTTTCCTCAACTTCCAGTCTCATTAATATTTTGATTGAGGTGATGCTCATAGTGCAACAGTAGCATAAATGCAACTGGGTCTCCCTTAGGCAGTACATCATTACATTAGGCAATTTTCGTAGCATACCAACACTCCAACTTGAATGTGCATGGTCTCTTTCTTCTTGAACAGTGATTTAAGAAGAAGAAGAAGCATCTTTTTAGAATCTTCAATTTTTTAAAAGAAGAGAAAATACAGACATCTCACCAAATATATTTTGAAACAGAGGCAATATTTTTGTCCTGTCATATCCGTAAGCCTTCATGCAAAACAATGTGTTGGCATAATGCTATTATCGTCCCTCATTCAATCGATGGCGGATTTTAGGGCTCTCCCTCAGAAAATTTTGAGAAGTGAGCTTGCCTGATGTCCTCACAGTGGATCAAGACTTTTTGCCCTTGTTATTCTCTTTAATTTTTCAATTTATTACCTTGCATAAAGAAAATATTTTGCATCGACCAGCATATTGGGCCACAATAAAGACTTTGGAACTAAATGTTCTGATGAATGAACACTATTCTTCCCAATTAGAAAACCTTAAAATCCTCAAAAAGATAGTTCAATTTGCTCAAACATATGTTCCGTGCTTATATTTTTTAAGGCAAGGAATTTTTTTTATTTTGTACCTCGCTGTACTCCGTTTGAGAGAGACGGGGGCCCCTTAGGGCATTGGCCTGCCCATGTGTCAGGTCCTACCTTTACACCACCGTTTCTTTGTTAACATGCTAATAATCACTTACAAGGGGCATCCCTCACTTAAAATTAAAACTAAATTTGAACAATTAAATGAATAATTTAATTGGAAGACTTGTCCTTTTAAAAGCACATGGAAGGATTAATTCTTAACTTGTAAAGATATCATCTATCATTTATAAAATGCCATCCATGAGCTACAACAGAGCTGAGGCTTCTCCCTGAATGATTACCTAAATGTTTGGTTCATAAGTCTTCTTTTGGTGGTTTGGATTTTGGCACCTTCTTTTTCTTGGACTTTCGCCCTGAATCGCCTTTCTCATTCGTTATAGATAATGTTTCAGATAAACATGAAACATCTTTACCTTTTAATACTTTATCAGCACAAATGTACTGTTTCAAGCTTGTTTTACCTTGTTTTTTGAAATACCAGTCTTCTATGTCTTCCTCGTAGATTTCTAACAATTTTTCGCACTGGAAAAAAGAAAAAACGCACATGAGGAAATAATTCATAGATATGAAAATGAGTGGAATTTAATTCTTAAACTTCCTACAAACTGTTTACGAATTCTCTTACATGGGAACAGTGTTGACTTGATATTGTCACTTTTTGGCCAACGTATCCCAAGTTACGTCATTTGGGCTATGTTATGCTTGTGGTACTTTGGCCAAAAGGTGATGACATTGCAAGGTACTTCATTCTCATTAGCCACCTCCAATGGGCACATGGATACTTAAGGTTTGAACAGAAAAAAAAAAGACTCTTGCTCCCTCCTCAAAATTTTACGTAGAATATGATTTTTACAATGGGAAGTCCAAAAATCTCCTCTTTAATAATATATTAACAAATATGTTTGAGACAGATCAAATGGAAGTTAGATATTACAACTTACATCATTTGTATTTTTGCTATTTAACCAAGGGTAACTGTGAAGACTTATGTCTTGTTTAGAAGTTGATTTTCTAACAATATGTTGTGTGATTCGGTTTTGTCAAGTAATTTTGAAGAGAAATCATACTATGTAATGCTTTAATTCACACTTCCTCTAGTGGGTTAGTGTGCAAGATCTGTGGTGGACTCCTAGCAACATATGAATGTTCATGCTGGATCAGAGAATGACAGCAGTGCTCAATTTTACTTAAAAACCCAACTTTTATAACCATCAATGATATGCTGTTGAAGCAATGGCTTTAACTTTTCATGAGGTATTTTATAAAGCACAGAGAGATTAAAGAGATATTTTCAATTTTTGAAGCTAAATTTTCGAAAAAATTTCAGCTGTATAAGAAAAGAAGAAGAAGAAGTTAAGTACTTAAAAATGTTGAGAAGATTAAATATTTTTTACACACTGACTTAAATTTTCTTGTAGTTGGACTTGATGGACTTAAAATTTTTTGTTGAGACATTATCATTTACATTTTTGAAAGTCCTCTTCATCCTGGCATTTTCCCTCACTAAAGCTGAAGAAATGAAGACGTCAGTAATGAATACAAAACTTAATTCAGAGAAGAGAGGAAAATCCTCACTTTCAAAGTCAGCTTTTTGTCGTGAGGTGGATGAAGCGCTAATTGTGCCACCGAAAGGTCGCGGCCAAGTGACCTGAGTTTAATGGTCTCATGCAAAAGTCACCTGGGGCTGGGTGTGAGAGGACTGGGAAATTAAGGGCAGGATTAACCCTTAGGGCTGCTTAAAAATTAGTAAAATCAAATTAGAAAAAATGAGACAGGCCGATCTTGCTTGATTAGCAAGTTCTCTCACTTATGCCAGTTATCACTTGGCAAGAGTTGACGGAGAATTTGTATCAGTTAACAAAGACATACAAACCTGATTTTTCATGTTGGTGATTTCTACTGATGGCTTATCCCACAGCTCATATGGAATCCCCAGGTCAACTTTCACACCTTTGTCCCTGGAAAAAAAAATGTACACTGTGAATGAAAGAATTTTTCAAGTAATGAATGAATAAATAAATCTTGCCCTGTCAATATAAAATTCGATAAATTGCTTTATATTCAGCTGTTTTTCTAGATAACCTTCACAAAAGTTCACTCTATTAAGCAAACGCAATGGCCTGATTACATTCACAGATTGACAAAAGACTCTGCTAAAATGTCATGGAGATGAGATACATTACTACTGATAGAATGGGATTAGGCGGATTACAACCGTATGTAAACCTGATTTTTGGGAGCATTGCAGCGAGTAACTTTAAATCAGAACCACTCCGCAATTCTGCCATGCTATGAAAAAATGCAGTATAAGCTTTTAGGCATTGCCAAATATCATCTGATAAATCACGAATTTTCTGGAATAATTATGAACCTTTTTATTTCGATTTTTCAGAAAATTTCCTTTGTAATTAGATCATCTAAAAATCATCAAAAATCATCTAAAAATCATCAAAAATCATCTAAAAATTTCAAGGAAAAATATTGATAACTTTCCTCAAAAATAAACATTTTATCAAAGAAAATTTGGCAACTCTTGAATATTCATACAGCGTTCCTCCTTAGCATGGTAGACTTACACAACAGAGTCAAATTTACACCAATTAAAAAAAAAAACTTACACAAGACCGTGAAGAGTTTTGAACGTTTGGCTCATTCCCTTAGAGAAACGCGTGCTATCTTTCCTTTCCTTGTGAATGTTGTACTCCAGAACTTTTTCGCAAATCCCATCTAAAGATTCTACAAGGCGCAACTCCCTGGAACAAAACATTGATGAGTAAATAAATAACTTGATTACACTTACACTCCATAACATAGTACTCCCACTTTTGATACCGTTACAAGAATCTCATAAGTCAACGTTTCCAAGTTGAGAGTTCAAAATAAACTTAAGTGCAGGATCTTGGAGTGGAGAAGTTCTTGGTCATTGAACATCATATAGTCAAAAATCAAAGTTGAACATTTTTTGTAAAAAAAAATTTGTCAGCATGATACATAGGGTGTCCCAAAAGTACCCGAACTGGTTTTGTAACTTCGAAACTAAGATAGATACAGACATAATCTTGGTTTCATTTTAAAGATCAACTCAATACCTATCGATTAAAACCAAGATCAGCTCAATCGGATATAAATCGACCGAGTTATGGCAATTTGAAATCAGTGAGGAAAGTTTACCCCTACGGTTTTTTAGAAAGATTTTTCCCTTACCAGAATTCAAAAAGTTAATATAGGTATCCGCTTTCCTCTGAATCTTCCATAACTTCTTTCTGCTTTTCAAAGTACCGTCCACCAAACCGGATGCACTTTTTCATGCGCTCTTGCCATTTATCCAACATTGTTTTCCTGAATTCTTCCTCTGGGATGGCGTTGAAAAAGTTCTGAACTGCATTCTGGATTTCGGTCTTCGATTCGAATCTTCGTCCGCGAAGCTCCTTTTTTAAGCGTAGGAAACATCCAAAAATCACATGAAGCCAAGTCAGGGCTATAAGGGGGATGAGGGATTGTTTCAACTACATTTTTACTCATAAATTCACGTGTTAAGTTTGATGTGTGAGGCCGCGCATTGTCTTGATGGAGTATCCACAAAGCTTTCAAGTCCGGCCGTTTCTGGGAGATGTGCATTTTCAACTCCTTCAGCACTTTGCAATAATACGTACTGTCACCTGTTGTGTTTGGCAGTACAAAATGTTGATAAATGACACCTCGAAAATCAAAAAACACAATAAGCATCACTTTACAGGCCGATTTTTCGATTCACAGCGATGAAGAATCTTCCTTAAAAACCGTAGGGGTAAACTTTCCTCACTGATTTCAAATTGCCATAACTCGGTCAATTTTTATTCAATTGAGCTGATCTTGATCTTAATCGATAGGTATTGAGTTGATCTTTAAAATGAGATCAAGATCATGTCTGTATCCATCTTAGTTTCGAAGTTACAGAACCAGTCCCGGTACTTTTGGGACACCCTATGTATGATGTCCCCCAATTCCCCACTTAAAATAATATAATTTGGCCGGAAGGATGTTTTGGCTTAATTTTTATTTTTGAGAAAAAACCAAAAAGGTCATGTTTTTCTCAATTTGTTTTCAAAACTAATGTCTTAATTGAGGACTGTACACACGTGCACCCTGAAATCTACTCCATTATTCTAATAGGTCGGTTGCGCTGGTCACAAAATCGTATTTTGATGCTTTATTCTTGCAGATCAACTAAAAATAATAAGATCTACCCAAACAGCAACTTTCTGGGTTGAATATTAACTGAGATATCATATTTTGAAAAGTTGGGTTTTCGACATCATCCACTGCAGTAGTACATACCATGCTATGTACTACCGCATTGGTTGACGTCAAAAACCCAACTTTTCAAAAGACGATGTCGCAGTTAATATTCAACATAGAAAGTTACTGTTCCGATAGAATTCCTTATTTTTAGCTAATCTACAAGAGTCAAGCATCAAAACACGATTCTGTTACCAGCACAACAGGCCCATTGATACATCATTAATAGGAGGACTAAGAATTGGAGATAGGATTTTCTCACTTATGGGGTTAAAATATGTAAGATTTTTAAAAACAGTAAACAAATTAGAGCTCTTTGCTAGAAAAATAGAGCTTTAAGAAAGGGCAAAAGCTCAAGGCCTGATGATGGCAAATTTTGGGATATTAGCACAGTCCACCTGGTGAAGGCTCTGCTCACAGGAATCCATTTTGCAATGATGTCTCTGAAAACTACGAGCATTTTGCAGCATTGATGATTAGTATACTTTTTGAAAAATCCAGAGAGCTTTTGAAAATACAAACATAGTAAAATCAGTAATGGCTATGGCTCTACATCTGTTTTGTTTGGTCAGGGTGTTACTAATCGGGTGGCATGATGATATCACCAATACTTGAGACAAAACTAGACCTTATCATAATCTTATAAAAGTTGTAGAGAGGAATGTCAACTCACGATTTTTTATACTGAGTCTTCTTTTTGGGTTTTACATCATCGACAGAATAACCAATTTCAAGCACATCATGACTCTTGCCGGTGGTTTCCAATCTATCTTCCAGTTCTGTTGTCAATATTTTGCACACTAGAAAAAGAATATATTTTAAAATTGGCGAGTATGTAAAAGGCAAGAACACAAGTCACCTAAATTTAAAAAGTATGCTGAAATGAAAAAAAGGGAAGTTTATGTTATTCACTAGGCAAAATTGATGATTTAAGTAGGAATCTTTCTTATTCAAAAGCCTGTAGAGATTTTTAGTAAGTTCTAAAAGCAATATTGCAAAAATTCAATGTCCTGATTTTTTTAGGAATCTGCAGGGATCTACTATGTCATACGACGGACCATTACTTGGTTGACTTACATGTGATGAATGGTACACAAACTTAAATATAATTAGTTGCGACCATCTAAGGGAAAAGGGATCTCCGTAAAATTTTCAGTAGACCAATATTTATTGAGGTAGGTCACCTGAAAACCTTCAGTGGGCCACTAGACAAAGTCTGAATAAGAGGAAAACATCACATGTCTTCTCTTCAAAATCTTACGGAGGAAACGATTCACATAATGGGCAGTTCAGAAATCAACTCCTGAACAAGATAATGACAAGTTTTTTAACACAAATCAAATGGAAGTTAGAGTATACAAATGTCATCATTGTGTTTTTGCCATTTAATCACTTTTTACTGAAAACACATCTTTTTCAAGAGTTGATCTTCAGACTTTCAGTCTTGTGATTAGATTTCTGTATGATATTTCAAAGAGAAAACATGTAACGTTATGCTTTAATTCACACCTTGTCTGGCGGTCCATTACATGACACTCAGTCTGCGGTAGCCGTCACATAAAGTTCAAGATGTCTACTCTTCCTACACTTGATTCCACTTCAAGTAAGTACAAAGGAGATATAATTACCTTCACATAGGTTGGCGTACTTGACACCTTCTTCCTCCTCTGGAGTGCCGCAATCGACTGTGAGAATATAAAACGCAACAAAAAGCAGAACAAGACTATTGTGAATAGTCATCATCACCGATACATACATAAGACCTCAGATAATGAGACACGATAATTTTGCAAACTGTGTTTTCCAATGGACTTGCAATCACGTTTGCTACAGGTGTTGATGGTGGGTGCTTAAGTTCTGATTAAAGTACACGGCAAAAGCTTGAAATTCAATCATGTTAAGACACAAAACTTACTGCAGCACTTACTTACATTTAGACATTTTTACACAGAAAAATATGAGAGGTATTAACTAGGGAACAAAAGACATCAGGAAATTTTGGATTTCGGCAGGATTCGTTGTTTTGGTCTGAGAAGATTGAGGTTATGTTTTGATTGTCAGCCAGTCGAATAGACCAATGAGAAATCGACCAATCACTACTGAGTGTTTTAAAATATGGCGCAATTTTTTAAATTGACGCTCGTGTCAACGCCGAGCGACAAAGCACAGGGGAGAATTTCATTTTCATAAGCCGCCTTGCGCTGTCCGCAGCGCGTATGGCGCACGACCCGCCTTTCATCATTACATGTCACCGAGGTTAAGAGTTAACTAATTAATACACACGACCAGTGTGTAATTTTAAAAATTAAACATTTTTAAAAAAATTATAAGCTATACAAGTTTTTCGCTAGGGAGCTCTCCCCGCTAGAAATCGTTCACTACCCGTGTCGACAATTTTGTTGTCTACATTCTGTGTTTTTTCTGTCTATTTTCTGAATTTTAAATTTCTAAGAATTACCTAGATGAAGAAAATATCCAATTTTTCTCTATTTTCCATCAGGTTTTTGACTATTTTTTCTTAAGGAAATAGCCCTATCAATTTTCTAGATGACGGAAGATTGATCCATTTTGTATACAGGAAATAGACCTATTTTCTTGAATGAGCCAGAAATGGTAGCTACTTATTCCGCCGTGCTAAGGAAGAACGCCGTATGTGCCTCCAGGCGTTGCCAAATTTCCCTCGATAAAACATGAATTTCCCGGTGAACTCATGAATATTTTTCTTCCAGTTTTTCAGATAATATTTTTCGCAACTTCACCCAAAGTTCCTGAAAATTTCAAGGAAAAATACTCATAACGTTCCCTAGAAATTAACATTTCATTGAAGAAAATTTGGCAACTCTCGAATGTTCATACGGCGTTCTTCCTTAGCACGATAGTATTGGAAAATGTGGTTCCGATACCTGGCCTTATGCCTGGTCGTATAGGTAAAGACATCCAAGTTTGGGGTCAAGGTAGGTAACCGAAGTTCTTGGGTCATCGAATCGAAGCTGTGCTTTGGTTCAGATAACCGACGCCTTCGTTAAAAAATACGAGTCTCAGTATGGCTAACAAAAACTTTAATTACGAACCGACGCTCGTTTTTTATGCCCCAAAACCTCCATGCGGGTTCAAAAACTTTACCTTGCCTTTTGGATCGAGGTAGATACTCCTGACTCCTCTAAGTGTAGTCAGAGCTGTTCTGCCGTGCTAAGGTAGAACGGCGTACGGACATCCGAGGGTTGCCAAATTTCCATGGACGAAACATGTATTTTTGAGGAAAATTATGCGAATTTTTCCTTGAAAATTTCGGGCATTTTAGATTAAATTGCGAATAAAATTCTCTAAAAAATTTGAAGAAAAATGTTCACAATTTTTCCAGCAAATTCGATTTTTATCGCAGGAAATGTGACAATATCTAAGGGCTCATACGGCATTCTTCCTTAGCACGACGGTATCTTTTGTTCCATTCCACGTGCTGCCGTGCTAAGCAAGAACGCCGTAAATCCATCAAAATTTTCCCCCGTTTTTTGGAACTCAACACTTAATAAAATAAAACCTGTTTTACCCATGCACCTCAAATTTTCAGGGCAAGCTCTTGATAGTATTTGCGAAATCATTCTGTGAAAACATTGTCCCAAGGTACACAAGTTTTTCTGCCATGATACATTGTCTCCAAAAAAATTAAAATGGCGTTTACCGGCGTTTTTGCGTTGCACAGCAGCGTGGTCCTCGCATACGTTTTATTTTATCTTGTGGCACCGGCAACACTTTCGGTGTGTGCGTTAACGAATCGTGAAAAAAACAGAGGAAGAATACACGAGAAGTAAGGGGTGGGGATGACCCGATAGGACCAGAGGAGAGGGAAAATGGGGATAAACAGACATTTTCGCACCACCCGGGATACGAAATCCTGAATAAATTTTACCGTTGAAGCGGCGATGCCAGATTCCCCTTTCAAATCCGTGTTTCATAATTCCCTTAATTTCCTCGAGAAAGATGATTTCTGACAGCCAATCGGCAGCAACGGGTAAGGTTAGTGAGACACCGATTAAGCCGCCCGGAAAAAAGGGACCGGGGAGTGTAATGATCTGAGACTGGGTTTTGCGATCCGAGCAATCGATATTGTATGGGTACCTTCTATTTTACCCGGGAAAACTATCGAAGTTCGATTATCGCATTGCGAGATATTCGCTTCAGAGCTGGGGGCTCGGGGGGATTAGACTCATTAATCTAGCTGGGAAAATCAGGCGGAATGAGGAGGGTCTGTTCGAGGGAAATTTTATATATGCAGGTAATTTTGTGTGGGGGAGATTATTCTGCAAAATGTTCTGAGACCCCGAGGATGGTTTCAAATAAAGCGGCACGGAGTGATTCAAATTTTACATTGAGAGCCAACAATTCGATTTTCCTTTTCTTCCTTTTTAAATTTTAAGTTTCTATTGTAGCGTGAGAAAATTTCGCTCTATTCAGGAAAAAGATGTATAGCACATTTTTCGGATAAGAATTACATTTTCCACGCGGAGGTCGATCTCCATACTGCGTCGACAGCACTCCATAGCGTACTGCCGTGCTAAGGAAGAACGCCGTATGAACATTCGAGAGTCGCTAAATTTCCTCCGATAAAATGTTTATTTTTGAGAAAAGTTATGAATATTTTTCCTTGAAATTTTCAGCAACTTTAGATCAAATCACAGCCAAAATTACCTGAGAAATTGGATGAACAATATTCACAAATATTCCTGAAACTTAGTGATTTGCCTAAAGAAATTTGGCAACGCCTGAAGGCTAATACGGCGTTTTT